>NC_056701.1:8600119-8620119 GCF_018831695.1 Puntigrus tetrazona | reverse complement strand
AGCTGTGCATTCAGTGAGACTGACCGAGAATCAGAAGACAATCAGTGCCTCATCCTTTTAAAAGAAACATACGAAGAGAAGGTAACACTTTATTTTAATGTGTAGTGAACACTACTAACAAACGTTATTTCTACATAGTCCAGGAATTAAAAAAAAAAAATTCTAAATTTTATTTTGGTTTTCAATCTGAGATTATAGATGATAAAGCATAATTATACACTTTATAAATGAAGTAAAACGTGCTCAACTTTTATAAGTTCCCATCATGCACTGTTTCACAATCTGACTAGAATCAGAATCAGAATCAGAAGACCTGTGTAATTCAGGAAACAGGACACAATCTCTACAGCCTTCATATAAGACAGATCGTGTCAAACTGAACCAGAGTGTGTTAACTCAGCTGTAACTAAATCAAACACTGATTACTGGACGTTTATTTGAGAAATCTACTCCCGGTTTCTGAGTGATTCTCAGTGCGTTTCTGCTCAGACCTGGACTGGTCTGACACCGGATCAGAGGAAGATGATGAGGATGATGAAGAGGAGGAGGAGGAGGAGGTGGTCAGAAATCAGCTTGAGCCAATTACAGCTGGATGAGTGACGAGCCGCTGTAATCTCTAATTACTTCAATCAATTTAAGAGCAGAGCACTCATCTGAGGAGCTATTAGGAGCAGAGCGAGTGTGTGAGGTGCTAAACTGGGTTATTCTGTGTGTGTGTGTGTGTGTGTGTGTGTGTGTGTGTGTGTGTAGGCAGTGATATGTAGGTTGGAGGATCCGGAGTTTGTGGGGTACAACAGAGACCAGAGGCGAGAGTTCGGCCCATTTGGGTCGGCCCAGTTTCTTAAAGTGGGACTGTGCTCCACTACCTGAGCTCTCCTCTGAGAGTGTGTGTGTGTGTGTGTGTGTGTGTGTGTGTGTGGGACACGCAGGACACTCGAGCAAAGCGTTCCTCCACACAACACATGAAGCGTTTCACAGATTATTTTCCAGGCTTTTAAAAGCGTGACACACCACAGACTCGCTCAAGAAGTGAAGAGAACAGACGCTCTTTAGAACAGATCAGAATTCAACTCCAGTTAGAATAACCAGGAATGTGTGTGAAAGACGTCTCTCCTGCATGCATGTGATCAGAGCTGCTCTACATTACTGTGTAATATGTTTCATATTTAAAACAGCTGTTTTCTCTGAGAATAAGCCTTAAATTGTGATTTATTTCTGTGATTTCCAGCATCATAGCAGACTTCTTCTTCATCATCACTTATCTTCTGCTTCCTGTCGTAGGTCATGCAGTGTTTTCACAATCAACAGTTATCTATCCTGCAAATATTTCAGAAAGTCTAGACAAAAATGAACACACATTTTCTGAAATGCTCAAACACACACAGAACCATTAAATCATTAAACATGTGCACTCATCTGCATACACTGGATGAACAAAGATTCAAAATTCATGTTTGATTTTGTTGACAATATTTTTTTGAGGGGAAGATTTTTTATCAGAATTTAAAATAAAGAAACATACATATAAACACAAAAAACCTGAAACACTGAAATGTGTGTGTGTGTGAATGTGTGTGTGTGTGTGTGTGTGTGTGTGTGTGTGTGTGTGTGTGTGTGTGTGTGTGTGTGTGTGTGTGTGTGTGTGTGTGTGTGTGTGTGTGTGTGTGTGTGTGTGTGTGTGTGTCTGTGTGTGTGTGTGTGTGTGTGTGTGTGTGTGTGTCTGTGTGTGTGTGTGTGTGTTTACAGATGCAAATAGAAAGTGTTTTAAGACTTAAAAGTATATTCCTCTCATCTGAATCAACCAGTACATGAAAGTGTGTTTCTACCTGTGTGTCCCGCCTTAAAAACTAAAAAATCTACTTTAATGTCATATAATAAAGTTGGGAATTAATTATTAAATAACAGAAAAACCTAAGTCACCATGATTTATTGACGATATCGTTTAAACCCTAAAGAGAGACAGACATCAGCTCGGTCATGAATGAATCCTGCAGTGTGTGCTGAATGAAACTACAGTGCGCACACACACACACACACACACACACACACACACACACTAACACACACACACACACACACACACACACACAGAGCTGTGTATCTAGAGAAGCCTCGAGAACAGAACAGGAGCATGTATGTGTGCTGGGTCCAGTACACACTTTACACACACACACACACACACACACACACACACACACACACACTCACACACACACACACACACACACACACACACACACACACACACACACACACACACACACACACACACACACACACACACACACACACACACACACACACACACACACACACACACACACACACACACACACACACACACACACACACACACACACACACACACACACACACACACACACACACACACACACACACACACACACACACACACACACACACACACACACACACACACACACACACACACACACACACACACACACACACACACACTCACACACACACACACACACACACACACTCACACACACACACTCACCGAGCGGCGCACACGTCCTCCGGCGGCTCCGGCGTCCCGTTCACATTCACCTCCGCTGAACCGGCTTCACTCCGCATTTAGTCCAATTGTAAAAGAGCAGAAAGAGGCGCGTGTGTTTGCTCATCTGGAAAGGCGTCGCAGTCCAGTCTCATGAATGAAGCGAGATAGTCTCCTCAGGAGAAACAGAAGAGAAGAGCTGCATCCAAACGATCATCAGCGCGATTCCTCTCAGACACAGATATCGACAGGACCGCGCGCGGAGAGACGCGCTGAGGATGACGGAGAGGCGCGGCACACACACACACACACACACACACACACACACACACACACTGTGTGTGTGCTCTGATGAGACTGTCTATTAATGAACAGATTAATTACTCTCACACACACGAGCGCTGGTGCGAGAATAATATCAGAAAGAGCGACAGACCGATGAATGAACGACAGAGAAAGATGAGCAGAAAGAACAGAGAGACGTGTGTGTGTGTGTGTGTGTGTGTGTGTGTGTGTGTGTGTGTGTGTGTGTGTGTGTGTGTGTGTGTGTGTGTGTGAGTGGTAGGCTGATGTGTGCAAACACACACACACAGGTGAGAGACCAGTAGAATGATGAGAGAGAGAGAGAGACAGGCAGAGAGACAGGTGAGTGTATTATAATGTGTGTTTTGTGATCACACACACACACACACACACACACACACACAGCTGACTGAGGTAACACACACGTCTCTCTCTCTATACGTCACATACTGCATGTGTGTGTTCGTGTGTGTGGTTTACACACAGAACACACACTCACTCACGCGCACACACTACAGTGAACACATATCAACCTACCTACAATCAAACAATCAAAGGAGGAAGAGGAGGAGAACAGAAGAAGAACACACAGTCCCTCCGCAAACTCTGCTCACAAATCAGAGAAATTATAGATGAGATAGATGGAGAAATAGACGAGCAGGGAGATGACGGACAGCGCGAGCAGATGAGAGGAGCACGCGCCTCCCACGACCACGATGAGGAAGAAGAAGAACAAAAAACGAAAGAAAAAAGCGAATAGTCCGGCCGCCTCCGTGCTGCTGCTCGTTCGGAGGGTGTGTGTGTCCCTCCCTCTGACGCCTGGCAAAAACACCTGCTCGCAACACACACACACACACACACACACTCGCGCTGGCTCACATGCCGCTGTCAGGACACACACACTGCATCTGTATGACTGCGCCAAACACACACACATACACACACACGCACTCAGTCACTCACTCACACACTCCAGCGCTGCTGCTGCCGGTGAGAGCGCGGGCTCTCTCTCTCACACACACACACACACACACACACACACACACGGGTCTACTGTGTCTCCCTCTGCTGGCTGTACTCGGGCTGTGTTCCGGTAGTGCCCTTCTTTCCTCGGAAGTACGCTGCACGAGCGCCCTCTTCCGGCGGAAGCCGCTCATTATGAACGTAAAAAACAAACAATCAATCAAATCACATCTATAGCGCTTTGTACGGGAAACACGCTTAATGTATGAGAAAGACTCGTTTCCCAGTTACTAAGTTCGTTGACGATTCAGTGACGTCATCGTCCCCGTTTTCGCGTGACGTCACACCCTCTGGCGGGAAAAAGAACCCCTCGTTTTCAGGCGGCTCACATCAAGTAGTAATGTCGTGAAACGCACGGAAGTAAAAGCTGCTGTATGTAGGATTCTGACT
The DNA here is from genome assembly GCF_018831695.1 of Puntigrus tetrazona. Classification (NCBI taxonomy): domain Eukaryota; kingdom Metazoa; phylum Chordata; class Actinopteri; order Cypriniformes; family Cyprinidae; genus Puntigrus; species Puntigrus tetrazona. The sequence goes on along the minus strand of NC_056701.1, from coordinate 8,615,882 downwards.
TTACTAAAGTATAAAAACACGATATGTTTGCAGATGTGATCAGGTGTTTTTGTATTGCTGTGACTAGCAGTGGGCAGAGGTAACATTAATAACCCCTACAAAGAACGCTGACTATTGCATTCATTAAAAGCCACCTCACAGAAGCTGACTTCTTGTTTCTCAGGGAGGACCCAGCCATGTTTATTTTGTGTCTCCAACTAAAGTGACCCTCGAAGGACGCAGCGGCTGCCTCCAAAATGAGACACGCATTCAGATTTATAAATGAGGCGGTTTATAATAACAATACAAATATCGCAAGCACACGCTTTAGCCGATCAACTCGTGTAACACAATCTGTTCAATCTGGCAACCTGCGTGTGCATCCAGTCTGAGGAGAAGGGGCTAATATTTTGAAGTCAGACTATAATACCTAGCACTCGCTAGCAGTCCTACATACTCGTCACTTCCTCTACGCTCGTCGCCATATTATTACTACATTAATACACCACTCAAAATAGTTTTATATGCATAAGTGTAGACTACATATATGTGCACTTAACTGCAGACAGGGCCATAGCATGTGATAAAAGAGTAGTGTTAGCGCTCTTTATTCTCTCTTCTGACCGTGAGTTAGCTGCCACTTTGACTTCTGTTTAAAACCAACAATTTCTTCAGCTCTGAGATCGAATAAAAGTCCAGTTCTGGGATTTTCTGACTGTTGTTACAGAACAATATATCCTGAGAAGACTGTAACCTTCTGCCAGTGTTTCTGTGGCTCCGATACAAAAATAAAAATAAAATAAAACATACTATAATATGTCTACAGCACCTCTAAAACACAGAAGACATGAGACACTCACTGATGGTGTGGATTCTGTTCAGACCAGCAGATGAAGTTTAAAGAGATTACTGAATCTGATATTTTAAATGCATTAAGACACTTCTTGTAGGGTTTTGAAACACAACCTTTTTGTTTTCGAAAAAAATTCTAAACTTGACTTTTGGTATCCTAATGACAACGAAGAACTAATAATAGCCAAGAGAAGCTATTATAAAACAAGCAGAATAAGTGAGGCTTTAAAACAAAATCATAAATAAAAACAAGAAAGAACAAAATACCAGGAATAAAACCCACCCCAACAGCAATATTACAAAATATTAAAATGAATAAAAAATATAAGCTGAAAAAATGAATCTAGATCTCTGACTGAAGCAGATCTTTTAGTAGTTCACACTAATGATGATTGAGTTTAGATGATTGAGTGAAGTTTGTTCAGTTCTTCCTCTTCTAGAGATTGAGTGTAATGGTTCCTCGGGGAACGGCCGACGGCTGCATTGTTACACTTTTATCTCTGATAGTATTGATCTTTGAAGTAAAGTAGTTCATGAAGTCATTACTGCCGTGCTCCTCTTAATGTTCTCCTTACTATTAATGAACCCAATATCTGACAGAAATCTCTTCTCTGTAAACGGTTCATCTCATCTTGTTCCAGCTTCTGTGGAGCAGAACGTTTTTCAGAAGTGTATTACGTTCCCAGTCTTCTGGAGCCATGCAGTAGTTCTTTGTAAAGAACACAATGCATTTACATCATTAATCTTCACCTCCAGCTCGGATCTGAAACGCTGCTCCGACTGAGGTCCATTAGCTCTGCTTGAATTTTTAATAATAATCTGTTTGAATGATTAGCACTACACAATAAAGCACTGTATAAATGCCTCATTTTTTCAGTCCTTCTTTCGCTGTCCATCACAAAGTCTCTCTCCAGAACATTCACCGGTTCTTACTGGTGATCTTATCTATTTAACGTCTTCAAGAAACATGAAGAAATGACACTTTCTCTGAATCCCTTGTGCAATTTCATTTAAAATTAGATTTGAACATTTATAACAAATAATTAATAAATATAAGAAATATAAAAACAAACAGAGTAACTGACACCAGTCACATGACTCATGAAAGCAGATTGGAAATCTTCCACACAGCAGCTTTTCACGTCAACAAAGACTCATTCTTTAGACACTGATGTAAAGGAGAGATATACAAATGATGATATGATGATAAGCTACTGATTATAAGTAAATGTTCCCAGCTGAACACACATCTCGACATCAGATCCCACATCTTCTCACAATATTTACATGAAACCATGAATGTGGTTTCTCTGATTTCCATCCAGCACACAGAGATGAGGTGCGTTTCATCACGTCTCTAGACAAAGTCTGCTGGGATCAAGTACAGTCTGGTAATAACTGACATGATCTGGAGGCTGACTGCTTTATCTCACATACTGTGTGCGAGAGACATATCATACACAATCATACACACCTAAACCTGAGAGAAAACATGCAGAAGGATGGGTTTAGATACCAATATTAGACAGACCTCGAGATTATTGTAATGCTTTATTGGGTGGTTGTTCTGCACGCTTAATAAACAAACTTCAGCTAGTCCAAAACACAGCAGCCAGAGTCCTTACTAGAACTAGGAAGTATGATCATATTAGCCCGGTTCTGTCAACACTGCACTGGCTCCCTATCAAACATCAGATAGATTTTAAAATCTTATTAATTACCTATAAAGCCCTGAATGGTTTATCTCCTCAATACTTGAGCTCTTCTCACATTATAGTCCTGCTGTCACGGGTCGTCTGTGCGTGTGGTGAGTATGAAGGGTTGATGCGAGTCGATGACTTCCAGCTGTGGTTCGTTATCAGCTCTGTTTAATGAATGCTCTCCTAGTCCTGTGTTTTCAGTTCCTTGTGTTGTGTATGTGTCTCCTCGCTCTGCATTTGTTCACCTGGATTCCCTGTCTCTCCGGTTTTCTATGGACCCTTCAGTTTCCAGCGCCGCTGTGGTCTTCATCGAGGACTCTGTTTCTCTGAGGCTGTGGTCTTCAGCGTGTCCCGTCTCATCTGTAAGGATCTTACCTGGCACGTCTCTTTTTTCCAGAGAGGCTGTGGACCCTGCTTCATCACACGATCTCAGCCTTGAGGTCTCACTCTCTGTTATCTTACCAGCAGTCAATAAATCAATCTTGTAACGCAACTAAATTCTTTTAGTTCTGTTTGCGGTTTGTGACAGGAGGAGCTGACCAGAAATGGATTCAGCAGATCTGCAGAGCTTTCAGGTGAACCCCAACGATCGATCGGATGGATAGTCAGGAGGAACAGGCGCAGGTGTCTGAGTTCTTTACCCAGCTTCAACAGCCGCAATCTCCTGCTGCTCTACAATTAAACCCGGTTTTTGTTCTCACCTTAATCCTATCCCGGTTCCTCCGTGACTCGTAGATGGGAAACCCACCTATTTGGTAAAACATGGACTCGAGGCGCAGGGGAAGCAGATTCCAGTACTTGGTGGACAGGGAAGGTTACGGTCCAGAAGAAAGAAGTTGGTTTCTGGCCAGAGACATACTAGATCAGTCCCTTATTGATGATTTCAATCAACAGGTAAGATGGACTGGAAGCAGACACACTCTGGCCTCGTTTACACTGCAGGTCTAGATGCACAATTACGATTTATTTATTTATGTGCTCTTTCAGTTGTGACCCATATCTGATCCATGTGTTTACACCACTTCCACCTCCATCTGAAACATCGCTCATATGTTGTTGTCATTTACCGCCTACACTTTCTCATTTAACCCTTTCAGCCCCCTCTCGGAAGCGACGACCTGGTGAAGGAGAGAGGAAAGAGGCAGGATTGAGCTCCAGTTTCCCAGTCAATCAAATGCTTTTCTTCATCTTGTAGCTCCCTGCGCTCTCGCTGTCTGTGGTCTTACACCTGGTCTTATGTCAAGGGCTCCGAGTCAGTCCTCAAATACACAAATCATCAGTGTGGCCACCCAGGATCACTCATGACAAAAAAACAAACATTAAAACTCATCATTAATGCTAAATAAAGCGCAGGTATAACTCGCTGCTTACTTTCTGTCTATGGTCCAGTATTCTGGTGTGGGAAGGAGCGCAGAGAACGCAGATAAGGTGACAGATAACAATTAACATATTCATCGACGAGACCGGACAAAATTATACAGAATCAGAAGAAGAGGAGACGGTGACTTAGTTGAATGAGACCCACCTGAACACACTGACACGATTAACAAAGGACCGGTCACACAGAGCACATGGGGACTGAAAACAGTCCAGAGGAGTGACAATTACATTCATTCTGACACCCAACATTACACAAAGATGATATTTTGTAGTCGAATCTGTGCTAGTTTGACCTTGCCGTCTCCGGTCTTCCCTGCGTTTTGCTTCCAGCTAGCGCTGTGACATAATTGTGACGTCATTACGTTTGATTGGCTTGGCCTAAGAGGCTCATGAATATTAATTAGACAGGCCATCAACCTGTTTTTGGCAGAGCTCTCGAGAGAAGAGCTGTAAAAATGTTTTGAGATGGTTTTTAGTATGCATACTGCGAATATATATTCTTTAGGGCATCAACACCTAAAATAAAACCCGAGAAAGGTTTGTACACAGGTTGTATCAAAGCACTGAACTGTATAAAGTAGAACACACACCTTTTACATGAGGCAGGATATTGCTCAAATCTAATATAATGATACACATCAGATGTTTTCACCCAAACGCTTACAGACAGAACACATATGTTAATGCTGAAATACTGAACACTGTAAATCTTGGTTTGATGGTGTTGGTGGAATGATCGACATTGTGAGTCGGGTCACTCAAGACTTCTTTTATTGTCCTGGACAGACAGACTGGGACAAACAGGACCATAGCTTGGTTAAACTACAGCTCAATGATGAAGCATGACAGTCTTAAAACTAAGTTTCAGTATTACAAGCAGACCGATACACATTGATTTATTTAACAGACATGGTCAAGATACAGGCGGGTCAAAACCTCGGCGAGACTAAAGAATATCCCAGGCATGTGATTGGAGACAGTGTGTGTGTATTCAGTGCTGACAGGAGATGTGTGACCGTGTGTCCACACCAAACGTGCAGGATCAAACCTCGCTTGAACACGCTTGAACACGTCACTACTAGAGCCAGCTCACGAATGGTTAATGCGGTGCAAATTTTAAGGCCAAAGATTTTCCAACACGAATCGTACGCAGGATATCTGATCACATCTTTGCATCTAAATCACTTGCACTTAACGCTTCATTCACGTCTGGTGTGAACACCTTGAGAGGGAGAATAATGGGTTCATGACAGTTTGACTCAACTAACAGAACTAGGAGCGGATTGAATCTCTGAATAAACATGGCAGCTTTAGCAGAAAAAAAAACTGTGGCCCATTTGGAATCATGACTAAAACCATATTGTATCTAATCATCAGTCTGCTCAATAATAAGTAATTGTGAACAAATTCAAAAGTTTGAATGTTGAAATGATTCATCAGTCGACATAATTTGTTTTACATAATTTAATTCCCCAAAAGTGTGTGAGATATCGGTGAAATTTCACTAATATAATTTTACAAAAAAGTATCTTTACCACCTAATAGTGCTGCATACAGGAAGTGGTTGAAGGAATGATTCGTGGCGTGTCAGTCAGGGCTCGGAGTTGGTGCAGATGAAGTTGAGTCTGGTCGTGGGAGGAAGACTGACCCAGCGCTGGTCTCCGGACGACAGAATGGCTCCGACTCTCCGCTGGCTGCAGTCCTGGGGCCCGGAGCCGTTCCCAGGGGCCCAGCTCTGATAGCAGAGCACCTCTCCACGCAGCCAGAGCCACATGTTCATGCTGCAGTAGTGATGCAGACCCATCCAGACGGCCGGCGTCGAGGCTCTTCTGGCCGCGCTCATCACCCGCCGCTCCGTCTGAGCGCTGGGAACAGACACCAGCTCCCGGTGGTTCTGTCTGCAGTACGTCATGGCTTCGCCCCAGCTCAGATTCTGCTTGATGAGGACGAACTCATCTGAAAGAGACATTCGACATTTTACCTGATGACGTTCTCTGGTGTTACACAAGCGAGTCCAAGCATCGACTCACCTTCACGACAGACGAAGGTAAATAGTTTGTCACACGGCCAGTCTTCCCACTGACCCATTAATGATCCACTGACCACAAGCACCGTGGCGTTCTCGTTGCCTTGTGGTTCAGTGGCTGCCCAGTTTCTAAAGGAAGATCTGCTCTTATCGGACCACTCCCATGAGTCTCTGAACAGCCCGATCCAGACGGCAGAGACTCCTGTGGTGTTCAGGAGCTGCTGAATCTGCTGGTTCTCGCTCAGGTTCCTCACGCTGCTCAGGTCCATGTGATTTGCTCTGCAGTAGATCTGAGCGTTTCTCCAGCTCATCCCCTGCTGAACCAGGACCAGTCCTCCGCTGTCTGCGTGACAGAACATCTACAGACCTTCATGTTCAGCCTTTGTTTACCAAAAATTTTACGCACCATGCCAAATAAGCATCCCACAACTTAACATTATAAATGCAATGTAACAAACATTTTATAAAACTGATGTTATGCAAAAAGACAAAGCAACAATCCGTTAACACTTCAGTGTAGGTACAAATGAACTAGTTGCTCGTTAGCAGGCCTATTACTAACATTTGTATGTTTATTAAAATATTATAGACCATATTCTATATGCCTGATTCTACTCTAACTAAAGGTTATAGTTAATTGTTTGTCAATAGTGAGAGTTGGACCCAAAACAAAGTGTGACCAAAGATTCTTTAAAGGTATTTGTCATGAACGTCACTCACCTCCTCATTGAGTCTTGATTGTATGTCACTCTGGACTTCAATTCCCATCACCCATTAGGTTTCTAGTTGCAATTGTTCTATAATAGTTTATTATGCTAGTTTATTATGGTAACAGTTCATTTGTTTTGTTAGTTTAAGTACGCTGTTGAACTAATTTTCTTGAGAAACAATCTTTATCTATTTGAGTACAATGCAATTTAGAATACAGGAAAGAAATAAAGAAATAAGGTAATTAATTCTCCACAGTTTTGGGATATAGTTACAAGATGACATTTAAGCAGGAAACGACCTGCCTTTTTGTTTAAAAGCTAATTTGCAGTGCGGTCTGTCTCGCTGGCGGAGGCATCTCTCCCGAACCTCGCTAATAAAACAACATCTTGTGATAAAAATAGTTGAAACTGATAAAGAGAGATGATTTTGCAACGTTGACTTAAAAACTTTGCATGAGCTCAGATCAGTGAGGTCTCTGATTAGTTTTAGTCAATCCGATGACTAACTAGAGTGTTGTTGAGAGACGCGTGTGGCTCACCGTCGAAGCAGACGAAGGACCTCAGGTTGGTACAGGGTCGTCACGCCACAGCCCATCCGGACTCGATAGAAGCACACTCATACTGACTGCTGTTCGACGCCCAGCTGCGAAACGTTGAATCGTGAGCCGTGTAGAACGCAGGGTCCCCCAGAGACCACTTCCACTGACTCCTGAAGGTGTCCATCAGCCCGATCCAGACTCGGGAGACCGGTCCGCTCACGCTCTTCAGCAGCTCGCTCACTTCAGCGCTGCTGTCCAGAGAGGCCAGGTCTCCGTAGTTCTCACGACAGAATCTCTGAGCCTCGGAGCAGGTCATCATCGTCTCAACAAACTCAAACTGACGAGGAGAAGACGAGCTGAAGACGGCTGCGGAGGACAAGGTACAGCACTATAAATACTTTTATTACAGAAACAGTAAGAATCCTGCTGGAGCCAGGGATGAGTGCGTACCTGAGAGCAGAAGCGTGATGAACACTGTGTCCAGATCCATTTCTGATGAGTCTGTGTGCAGCTGATCCATCTCTCTTATTCTCTCGCTCAGCTCCTCCCATCAAACCTCGTCCAGACCCGACCTTTTATTCATTAGTTTCACTTCAAATCACCTTCACATTCTATATATTCACACTCGAAGACATGATTTTCTTGGTCAGTGTTTCCCAGCACAAATACCTAGACATCTAGGGCTCAACCAGAATTATACTGATTTTATCGTAGAAAAACAATAGCAGAATAATCAAGTGAAATCTGGACAAAAAATCATGTGTCCAAAAATCCAGTTAACACATATATATTCATCTCATGATGGACACGAAACAAACCCAAACCTAAAGTCAGTCAACAATAACAGAATACAAACCGGTTCTGGCAGAATGCGTTTATAAATGTTTATTCAATCAATAATTATATTGTTTAATATTAGTTTCTCTATTACAGGGATTCAAACAGTAAGGGACAAATGTGTGAAAAACGGCCATCCAAGATGTAGAAATGCAAATCTATTTCAATAAATTCAATAAAATCAGACACGGACTATAAGAAAAATGAAATAATAGTGAAGGGTTTTGTTTAATAACTTTAGATTAATGTTTGCTGCTCTTTTCTCTTTTTCAAATACGTAAAACAAACATGGCATTTGTTTGTAATTAGAATAATAGACTGCTGACAAAGGACGTCTATGGTTGGTGTTTGCATCTGTAGCCTTGATATCGATCGAGATCTGGGGTTCACTGAAGAGAAAGAAAGAGATGATTGTGTTCTTCAGTAATAAGATGTACACGCTCTCTGTTATTTTAAAGCCTCCTATAATTCAGTTCCAGAGATACTGAGGTTTCAGGACATTAATAAACTGGACACAGCTTCAGTGATCAAAAGCCTAATTTAGGTTACTTTACAAAGTAAATAAATATGATTTCTTCTCTGAAGAACAAATTGAATCTTGAATCTTTTTTCTTCCGTCTGAACCGGTCTGTGTGCCAGAAATATTCTTAATTTCAAAGGTTTGGTGCCTGTGACTCCAGAAGTATTAAAGATGTCACAATATGTTTTTAGATCCTAATAAAGGTTTCTTTGAGAGTCATTTTCAAGGATGTATAAGAAGCTCTTTGTCCTGACTGTTAAATATTAGCATTTTCAGTGGATGAATAGCCAATGTTGGTCAGACGCTGGTCATATAATTAGAATATCACCACAAATTGATTTCATTAATCCCATGCAAAAAGTGAAACTGGTATATTATATTCATTCATTACACACAGACTGATATGTTTCCTTTCTTTTCATTTTGATGATTATAACTGACAACTAATCAAAACCCCAAATCAGAAAATCTGAATATTACTTAAGACCAATACAAAGAAAGGGTTTTTAGAAATCTTGGCCCACTGAAAACTCTGAGCGTGTACAGCACTCGATACTTCTGATGACTTTCTAATTATATGAGTCTGAGAAAACTAAATCATGTTTCTCTCACACAATCACTAAACAAACCAATATTTCCAGCTGCAAGTTTTTTTATTAAAGAAAACATTATTGATTACAGAAACAAAAACGAACACCAAAGTCTAGAGACTAAAGTAAAAAGAAACAGTAAACAGCACACAAATGGTTTTCTTAACATGATTCATGCTGATTTTACAGCGAAAAGGACCTTTTAAAATAAACTGTGTTTGGTTGAATGCATTTTAGTTTTATGATGAATTTCTGAAATGTCAAACAGCGCTAAAATAATGTTGTTTGTGTGTGAGGATGGATTTGATCAAATTAAGACATAAAGAGAATAAATAAAACACGTGTATCCTATACTTGTGGTGTTACGAGACGTACTGGAAACAAGAAGATGGAAGCGATGGATGTAAAAGTATGTCGATTTAATAAACAGTTTGAAGAAAGACCAGACGGTCAGGACTAAACAGAACAGGCCTTTAAACTAAAAGGAGTGGAACCTAATTCACTAATAATCAAATGACGAGGACGGAACATGACCAAATAAGGAAAAACAGGAACAAGGGAATTGAAGCTAAAACAGAGCCACACAAATAAACATAGTCTTTACATGTTAAGAAGAAGACGTACCTGAGACCGTGACACTTGAAGAACCACACATTTCTCTTGGTTAACATTAGATTGGCGCTCCTCATGTAAAGTTACTAATACTGAAATAATCTTGTTTTGGAACGGTGTGTGAGGCTCCTTTGGAACAAACACCTAGTCATGGTGCAAAGGCTTTTTGTATAGAGTCAAACAAAGATTTTAGCACTGGTTCATTCCTTTCAAAGGCTTTTGAACTGGACCGATGTTTTATTGAAGAAACCAATGCTACGGGGGAGAAGTAACTGAGCATACAAAGCAAAAGATTGTAGTGTGCTCTTTGGTTAAAATAAATATTTTCCACCATGTTTAAGAACAGTTTAAAAACTAGTGAACTAAATGATGCATCATTAAAGTCTCATAGGTTTAATGGGCAGGTGATGATATTTTGTAACTGATGCAGAACTTAATGAGGATCTTCAAGAATGTGATCAGCGTGGGAAGAGTTTGGACGCAGTCATCATACATTCTGTTCACGAGAGAGGATTCACGTTCAAGAAAGAATCCATGCGCATTAAGAGACTTCCTACGTTGGCTGAGAGAGCTCAGTGAGCTGCTACCTCAGAAAACACACGCAAGTAGAAAAACACAACAAATCAAAGAAAGCATCAGTTTTGACAGCAGGAGCTGGCGCTCTCAGCACAAACAAATCAACCTCCAGATTCATTTGATTGTATCTGATGATGAACAGTTCATGTATTTTCTTTGTAGCTGACACATAGATTCTGAGGCGCTGGTCCCGCTGGCAGGGACGCTGGAGACTCCAGGGCATCCCCAGACTCAAATATATAGGCGCTGGCTGATTTCAGCACAATCTGTAAGTGAAGTGACCAGACATCAAGATGTCATCCTCGCTCACATGAAACGTCTGGTGTTGAGACTAAACACCAAGAAAAGTGTCTGTTCTGCAGCTCAGAGAACCTTATCTCGGTGTGGAGTGGGATTGGACCACAGTGCCCGCATGTCATCTGCTGGATCGAGTCAATCCTCACTGCAGCTGTGAGAGTCACTCAGTGTCAGAAAGCTGTTTTAGAGACTGCTGGGTCTTATGGCAGCTAGGTCCAGCGCAGCACCTGAGACCCTACAGCGGAACTTCCAGGAACTAAAGGTATTTTCTTGCACGATCAAAGCGTCACGTAGAGAGCTGTACATGCTTTAGACACATGGAGGAAACCTTACAGGGAACCTAGAGGGAATCTTACATCAGGTGCTGGGAGCCTCACTGCTTGGGAGCGGTCCTAAGTGAGCGGTCCTGAGTGGCGGTCCTGAGTGAGCGGTCTGTGGAGCGGTCCTGAGTGTGCGGTCCTGCTTGGCCGGTCTGTGAGCAGTCCTGAGTAGAGCAGTCTGAGTGAGCGGTCTGTGGAGCAGTCCTGAGTGGCGGTCCTGAATGAGGGGTCCTGGTGAGGGGTCCTGGTGAGCGTTCCTGAGTGAGTGGTCCTGAGTAAGCGGTCCTGAGTGAGCCCAGAGGGCCTCCCGATCGTCCGATGCCCACTCCTAGAAAGTGTCCTCTAGAGCCTGCTTCTCCAGAGAGTCATCCTGTTCCTCCGCCCTAAGGAAGAGTTTAGCCCAGATAGCCTGGAGGCTCACAGATACCTGCCTCCTCCACCGCTGTGGTCTCAGCCCATCATCCGTGTGATCACGAGCCCTCCAGAGTCTCCGGGCTGGAGAATCCCTCACCTTCACCTCAGCCTCCGAGGCCTTCGGACTTCGCCTCAGCCCGATGACCTTCATGGTCCCCCACCGATCCACCAGCTTCACCGCCCCTCGCCTGTCTGGCTCTGACCTGGTCAGGTGTAACCGGCCCGCAATCATCTCAGGACTCCACAGAATAAGGGCTCTTTAAATGTGATGGATGCCTTTCATGACTTAACTGAAGATGAAGGCTCTTTCTTGCATGAGTCTTTTATGATAAAGTGATATAGAGGTATAGAGGTTTGTTATGTTAAAAAAGGTTTACAGTAGTTTTAATAACTAGCCTTTTAATTATTTTAATATGAACTGCATGTGAGTGCATACCACATTCTGTGCCACTGACTTTTTGATGACAAAAGAAATAGTGCATGACAAAACACATTGCACTACTTCATAAGATTGCTTCACTACTAGACTTTGCTCAAAGTAGTGGAATTCAAAGAACAAACAACTCTTTTTAGTGATTCGAAAGCTTATGACACAAGTGTAGTGTTTTCTTCTCAAAGGAAGGGCTTGAATAAACCTTCTTTCTAAACATACACTTGAGCACATGTACTTTAGAATATGTTTCTTTAGTACTCCTCGTAAGTTGAGCAGCCTGTATGTGCTAAACATAGCCAGAGATTCTGCAGACAGATCTTACTCCTGATTCTCTCTGAGAAACACTTAATAAATGATACGTCATTAACATACTGTTTCATGTTTTGAACAACGGATCATTTGTCTCAGGAGAACCCAGACATGACGTTATCGTAACGGTTCAGGCTAACGGTTAAGTTCCTCTTCAGGAATCTCCCGAAGGCGCCACAAACGCTTCGAACGCCTTCGCCGCGGAGTCAGCTTCTGAACCACGTGCGCAGAAATTCGTCCAATGGAGGAGCACTGGGCTATGGATTTGTGATGACGCCACCGATCAGGAAGTATAAAGTCACGCTTCATGGCCGGCGCCAGCTTTCTGCTGTTCGCAAGCGCTCTTTGTGAATTGTCTGTCTATATATTGTTTGTTCAATCCAGTTTGGGGGCTTATATTATTTGCAACTGTTAGACATGGCTGAGGGGCTTGGGGCAAGAAAGTTCAAGAAAAGACATCAATCAATCAATCAATCATTTTATTTATATAGCGCTTTAACAACACAGGTTGCATCAAAGCACTGTACAGTATAATGACAGGGATGTGATAATGACGAGAGTGACCAATTTCTTATTAAATGCAGAGACGGTCTCTGTAGTCAATTCAACGATAGTCACTAGAAGTTGGCGTCTCAACTGCCAGCAAGCCAGAGGCGAGCAGCTGCAAGGAAACAAAACCCCATGCATACAGAATGGAGAAAAAACCTTGGGAGAAACTAGACTCAGTTGGGGTCAGTTCTCCTCTGACCGACGCCCAGCACTTAACTTCCAGTTCAATTTTAAACGCAGCTGTGTCAGGTAGTGTAAATGACTTAGTGTGTGTGTGTGTGTGTGTGTGTGTGAGCATCAGGATCTGGTGATTGGTCGACGGGCATCTAGGTGTTCTGGTCTCTGATGAATATAATCTCTAAAAGTTGATCCACCATCTAGTCTGGATAAGCAAACTGTGAAAACAGATTGAGAAAAGAGACAGGACTAATATTAGCGTAGATGCTATTCTTTTACGATGTCACAAGTACATCGGGACAGGAGTAGTGTCTCGGGTTCCAGCAAATCTAAGTACGTGCAGCCCAAAAATCCTTTAACGGATTTGAATAATAAAAGGCGTGGTTGGTGTGTTATGTGTAGGCTAAGTTAAAAGATGTGTCTTTAATCTAGATTTAAACTGGGCAGAGTGTGTCTGCTTCCTGAACAGAGTTAGGAGATTGTTCCAGAGTTTAGGTGCTAGATAGAAATGATCTGCCGCCCGCAGTTGACTTTTTGATATTCTAGGTATTATCAAATGGCCAGAGTTTTGAGAACGAGCGGACGTGCAGGACTATAATGTGATAAGAGCTCGCCTTCAAGTTTGAGGAGCCAAACCATTCAGGGCTTTATAGGTAATTAATAAGATTTTAAAATCTATCTGATGTTCTGATAGGAGCCAGTGTGAAAGTTGACAGAACTGGCTAATATTATGATCATACTTCCTAGTTCTAGTAAGGACTCTGGCTGCCGCGTTTTGGACTAGCTGAAGTTTGTTTATTGCGTGCAGAACAACCCACCCAATAAAGCATTGCAATAATCTATAACCTTTGAGGTCATAAACGATGAATTAATATTTCTGCATTAGAGGTTGAAAGCATAGGTCGAATTTAGATATATATTTTTTAAGATGGAAAAACGAAGTTTTACAGATGCTAGAAACATGATTTTCAAAGGAGATTATGTCAAACAGCACACCTAGGTTCCTAAACTGATGATGAAGTTAATTAATAGAGCAGCCATCAAGTGATAGGCTGTGTTCTAGATTATTATATGTGGGTTTTAGGTCCAATTGTTGTCCCGCCCGTTGCTTCAAGTGGTGTGCTGATTCCTGCCTCACTATATATCACGGGTGGGGACACACACAGCTTAGGCGTGGCGTGCCTGGGAGCGGAGCACGCTGATCAGCTCCTCGAGGGGATTGATTGCCCGCGAGGGTTTGCAGCTACCGCTGCGTAACACTCCGCCTCGGAGGGCTCTCTCTTGAGGAGGGAGCCTTCACCAGTGTTCCCAGGGATTCGGGACTCACAGCCGCCGAGGCGGAGCGGTAACGTGATCCTTGGGGATCACAACTCGATCTGGATGGAGGAGATGGAGACGGCTCGGCCCTTTCTCTGGTCGGGGAATACGCGCCAGGATCAGGCGCCGATCCTGTGTGGCGGCTCGAATCTCCGGCTTCTTCAGCCACAGGGGAGACGCTCCACCTGTGCTCTCGCTTCTTCCGAGGAGGTCGAGCAAGTTGACGCCGTGGACGACAAGCGCCACTGCACACGCCCCAGTATGAGGAGCTTTTTAGAGGTAAGTAACTGCGTGCGGTAGCTAAGTTAAACATTGATTGGCCTGACGAGTACAATACGCTGGAGCCTCAGAGATCTAGATTAGATGAAAGATTTCTGAGAGCAAAAACAGCCACCTCTAAAAGGGAGCCTTCTGTTTCTTTCCCAGGCCTCCACAGTGAGCTGGCGAGGTCCTGGGCAAAGGCCGTACTCCACTCGTGGCTTTTCCCCCCACTGCTGCTGATCATTTTGGCAATGTGGCGGAGTCTGGTTGGGCCTTGCCTGCACACTATGGCGGTGTTGCAGGCATTATCAAGCCAACCTGCTGGAAAGAGGTCGACAAGGAGAGGGGTCAAGTCCGTGATGATATTGCAGAACTGCGCCGACCGCTGATCTTCTGCCTCCTTGCCACAAAAGGAGACCACCCCGTGCTGTGGGACGGTCTATGGCATCCCTTGTGGTCGCGGGGGAGGCACCCTGGCTGACCCTATCCGACGTGAAAGAGAGGGACAGGGTCTGCCTGATTGGACGCCCTGGCCTTCTGGCCTTTGTTCGGCAACTCTGTCAACGCAGGTCGTCGACAGGTACTACAGGAGGCTCATAAACAGGGGCGTGTTCAAAAGTATCCTCCGCGTCATCTCACAGGGGCATCGGGATCGCAGAGATGCCTCACCGCGGCCTGCCCTCTATGAGCTGCGAAGGCAGAAACAGAGCTGGCCGCTCGCCTCCCCTAAGAAACAGCAGGGGCGAAGCAGCGCTCTGGGCCGGGACTTCCGGTCCAAAGATCTGAGGGTCTTTCTGGACAGGAAGAGCTGGGCGCTGCTAGCCCTGATGCCAGTGGCACAGGGCTTCTGGGCTAGGCTGCCTCTGGAGAGGATCAGGTTATGCATTCGCAACCCGCTCTCCTCAGGGCCTCTCAGGAGTAACTCCGCTGTCTCTGCCTCGTGCTGGGTGGTTAACAGAGCCTTCCAGTATGTCTCCCAGCCGGATTCACTCCGAGTGCATTGCCACGGCCGGGAGCGTACTCTGCAGGGTCCTGCTGATTTAGCCCGGTGTCTGCCTGCCAGTCAGCTGCTACTCAGGCCACCAAGCTACCTGTATCTCGCACTCCAGAGGTCAGCCTCGCAGGGGCTGATTCTCAGCAGATTATTTAGCAGCGTGGAAACTTCCTGCCAAAATGTATCCT
This sequence comes from Puntigrus tetrazona, assembly GCF_018831695.1. Classification (NCBI taxonomy): domain Eukaryota; kingdom Metazoa; phylum Chordata; class Actinopteri; order Cypriniformes; family Cyprinidae; genus Puntigrus; species Puntigrus tetrazona. The sequence goes on along the minus strand of NC_056701.1, from coordinate 8,600,302 downwards.
CAATGGGTCAGTGCAAATCGATAGAGAAAGGCTATCGACCCAGTTCGGGTTTTCCAACCAATCGTACATTCAGGGGGAGTCACACCGACAGTTGTCGGCCCCCAGCAGGCTCTGGTGATGGAACAGGAAGCAGAATCCCTGCTTAGGAAGCAGGCCATCGAGATGGTCCCTCCTCATGCTGTA
>NC_056701.1:8584618-8587118 GCF_018831695.1 Puntigrus tetrazona | reverse complement strand
TTAATTAATTTTAATTTAATTTTAATTTCAATTTAATCTTAATTTTTAATTCTCTAATTTTAATTTAATTTAATTTAATTAATTTTAATTTTAATTAATTTAATTTTAATTTTAATTTTAATTTTAATTTTAATTTAGAATTTAATTTTAATTTTAATTTTAATTTTTAATTCCACCCCAATTAATTTACCCTAATTTTAATTTTAATTAATAAATTTTAATTTTAATTTTAATTTAATTTAATTTTAATTTAATTTTAATTAATTTTAATTTAATTTTAATCTTAATTTAATTTTAATTTCAATTTCAATTTTAATTTCTACTCCTAATAACCCTCTCTAACCCCAAATTTAACTTTTATAACTTTAACCTAGTTTTAACCCTAACCCTAACCCTAACCCAACTCCAACCCTAACCCTAACCCTAACCCTTACCCTAACCCTAACCCAAATTTTATACCCTAACCCTTTAACCCTAACCCAAACCCTAACCCCAACCCTAACTCCTAACCCTAACCCTATCTTAATTCTTTTAACCTTAATTTAATTAATTTTTAATTTTAATTTAATTTTTAATTTTAATTTTAATTTTAATTTAATTTTAATTTAATTAATTAATTTTTAATTCTTAATTTTAATTTCTAATTTTAATGTAATTTTAATTTTAATTTTAATTTAAATTTCAATTCTACCCCAATTTAATTTTAATTTTGATTTTAATTTCACTTTAATTTTACCCCAATTTAATTCTTATCTAATTTCACTTTTAATTTTAATTTACTTTACCTAATTTCTAATTCAATCTAATTCTAATTAATTCTAATGAATTAATTTGCACTTTTACCTTAATTTTAATTTTAATTAATTTTAATTAATTAATTTTAATTTAAATTTCTTAATTATCTTAATTTTAATTCTTAATTTTAATCTCTAATTTTATCTAATTAATTAATTTTAATTTAATTAATTAGAATTATTTAATTAATTTAATTTAATTTTAATTAACTTTAATTTTAATTTAATTTGTAATTTTTAATTTTAATTTAATTTTTAAATTAATGTAATTTTAATTCTAATTGAATTTTAATTTTAATTTTAATTTTAATTCTGTTACCTCAATTTCAATTTTAATTTACTTTAATTTAATTCTTAATTTTTTAATTTTAATTTAATTTTTAATTTCAATTTAATTTTAATCTTGAATTTTAATCTTTTAATTTTAATTTTAATTTCTTAATTTACTTTTAATTTAATTTTAATTTTAATTTTAATTTTAATTTTAATTTAATTTTAATTTTAATTTAACAATTTTACTTTAATTTTTATCTTAATTTTAATTTTAATTTCACCTTACTTTTACTTACTTACTTTACTTTACTTCAATTTTAATTCTTGACTTTAATTACCTTAATTTTGTTTTTTAATTTTAATTTAATTTTAATTTTAATTTAATTTAATTTTTAATTTAATTTTAATTTTTAATTTAATTTTAATTTAATTTTAATCTTAATTTAATTTTAATTTTACCTTAATTTTAATTCTAATTTTAATTCCAATTCTAATGACCCACCCTTAATTTAATTCTTTACTTTAATGAATTTAAATTTGTAATTTTAATTTTAAATTCCTAATTTAATTTTAATTTTGTCTCTTAATTTAATTTTAATTTTAATTTAATTTTTAATAATTTTTTAATTTTAATTTAATTTTAATTTTTAATTTAATTTTAATTTTAATTTTAATTTTAATTTTAATTTATTTAATTCTAATTTCAATTTTAATTCTTAATTTTAATTTAATTCTAACCCACCTTTACCCCCACTCCCACTCTAATTCTTTACCCACCCTAATTTTAATTTAATTTTTAATCTTAATTCTTAATTTTAATTTTAATTTAATTTTTAATTCTTAATTCTAATTTTAATTTTAATTTAATTCTAATTTTAATTTTTAATTTTACTTAATTAATAATTCTACCTAATTTTAATTTTAATTTTAATTGTATTTTAATTTTAATTTTTAATTTTAATTTAATTTTAATTTTAATTTAATTTTCCAATTTAATTTTAACCCCCACTTTAATTCTAACTTAATTTAATTTAATTTTAATTTTAATTAATTTAATTTAATTTTAATTCTTGCATCACCTGACTTTAATTTAATTTTAATCTAATTTTAATTTGCCTTAATTTTAAATTTAATTTTAATTTAATGAATTTAATTCTAATTTTAATTTAATTTCACTTTAATTAGATTTGTAATTTAGACTTTAATTTTAATTTTAATTTAATTTCTAATTTAATTCTTACTTTAATTTTAATTTTAATTTAATTCCAATCCCTAACCCTAACCTCAACTCCTAACCTTAACCCTAACCTAACCTTTAACCCTAACCTCAACTCTAACCTAACCCTTAACCTAACCCTAACTCCTAATTTTTAACTCTAACCTAACCCTAACCTAACACTAACCCTAATTTTAATTAATTTAATTTTAATCTT
>NC_056701.1:8569618-8579618 GCF_018831695.1 Puntigrus tetrazona | reverse complement strand
AATTTAATTTAATTTAATTTTAATTTTAATTTTTAATTTTAATTTTAATTTAATTTTAATTTTAATTTTAATTTTAATTTACCTTAATTTTAATTTTATATCGACTGCTGTGCTAAGATCTAATAACACTAATAACGAGATAAAATCTTGATCTGATGATAGAAGCAGGTCATTAGTAACTCTAATGAGAGCAGTCTCAGTACTATGGTACGGTCTAAAACCTGATTGGAAATCCTCGCAGACACCATTTTTTTCTAAAAAGGAATACAGTTGTGAGGATACTACCTTTACTAGCCCAGGTAAGTGCTGGGCGTCCGGTCAGAGGAGAACTGACCCCAACTCAGTCTGGTTTCTCCCAAGGTTTTTTTTTCTCCATTCTGTATGCATGGGGTTTTGTTTCCTTGCCGCTGTCGCCTCTGACTTGCTTGGTTGGGGACACTTAACTTCTAGTGATTTAACGTCGAATTGACTACAGAGACCGTCTCTGCATTTAAAAGGAAATTGTCACTCTCGTCATTATACATCCCTTGTACTCTTCTACATTATACTGTACAGTGCTTTGATGCAACTTGTGTTGTTAAAAGCGCTATATAAATAAAAATGATTAATTGATTGACCTAGTATCTTTGACAGAAAAGGAAAATTAGAGATTGGTCTGTAATTTACTAAGTCTTTGGGATCAAGATGTGGTTTCTTAATAAGAGGCTTAACTACAGCCAGTTTGAAGGTTTTGGGAACATATCCTAATGACAATGATGAAATAATAATAATGTTCAAAATAGGATCTATGACTTCTTTTAATAGTTTAGATGGAATAGGGTCTAACATACATGTTGCTGATTTAGATGATTTAACAAGTTTGTACAAGTCTTCTTCTCCTATAATAGAGAAAGAGTGTAATTTTTCCTTAGGGGATCTAAAGCTCACTATCTGATGTGAAATTGTAGTGGCTGCATAGTTATAATTTTATCTCTGATGGTATCAATCTTAGAAGCAAAGAAATTCATAAACGCATTGCAGCTATACTCTTGGGGAATATTAGCACCTGTTGACATTTTATTTTTTGTTAATTTAGTTACTGTACTGAATAAATACAGGGGGTTGTGTTTGTTTTCTTCTAAAAGGGATGAAAAATAATCAGATCTTGTAATTGTTAATGCTTTTCTGTATGACAGCATACTCTCCCGCCAGGCAATACAAAATACTTCTAATTTAGTTTTTCTCCACCTGCGCTACATTTTCCGGGCTGCTCTCTTTAGGGTGCGTGTGATGTCATTATACCGTGGAGTCAGATTGTTTTCTTTCATCTTTCTTAAGTGCAAAGGAGCAACTGTATCTAAAGTGCTAGAAAAAAGAGAGATGTGCTAAGGAATTGAGATAAGTCAGAAAGATTACATAGAAAGCTTTCTTTTGTGGTGGAAGAGATGGTTCTACCATACTTGCAATAAGGTGCAGAGTATTCAGGTTTAAATATACACACAAGACTAGATAGTGATCTGAAATGTCGTCACTTTGCTGCAGAACTTCAACCATTTTAACATCCATTCCATGTGACAGTATTAGATCTAGAGTATGATTTCTACAATGAGTAGGTCCAGAGACGTGTTGTCTAACCCCAAGAGTTCAGAATGTCTAAGAAAGCTGATCCCAATGCGTCTTTTTCATTATCAACATGGATATTAAAATAGCCAACAATTAAGACTTATCTGCGGTCAGTAATAACTCAGTTAGAAAATCAGCAAATTCTTTAATGAAATCTGTGCTGTGCCCTGGTGGCCTGTATACAGTAGCCAGTACAAACATGACAGAAGATTTATCACTAGCACATGATTCTGTAGATGTTATATGCAGCACCAAAACTTCAAATGAGCTATACTTAAAGCCTGCCCTTTGAGAAGTACATTTAGTCATTTAGCAGACGCCTTTATCCAAAGCGACGTACAAATGAGGTAGGCATATAGAAGCAAATTAATATCAGCAAAAGGGCAGTAGTGCATAAGTGCTCTTGAGTGGGGTCTTGTCTTACCTAACGCAGACACAAGGATAGGAAGGAGCAGGAGAAGAAGAAGAGAGTGCTATCAATGTTGGGTCAAGTGCAAATGAAAAAGATGAGTTTTGAGTCGGTTTTTGAAGATTGCTAGTGACTCTGCTGCCCTAGTGGCAACGGGCAGATCGTTCCACCAGCGAGGAACAGACCAGGTGAAGGTGCGCAAGAGTGATTTTGCACCTTTTTGTGAAGGCACTGCAAGACGCCTTTCGTTTGCAGAGCGTAGGCACCTGGAGGGAAGTACTAAGAATGTTGTTATAAATTGTAGCAACACCTCCCCCTTTACCTTTTAAACGTGGCTCATTTTTATAGCAGTAATTTTGGGGGGTAGATTCATTTAGAGTAATATATTCATCTGGTTTTAGCCAGGTTCCTGTCAAACAGAGCAAATCTAGGTTCTGATCTTTTATCAAATCATATATATAAAGTGCTTTTGTGGAAAGTGATCTAATATTCAGCAAGCCAAATTTTATCGTTTGCTTATTTCAATTATAGGCAGTTTTAATTTGTTGGACATTAATTAAATTATTGCTTTTGATTAGGTTTGGACGTTCTCTGCATATTCTAATTCGGGGAACAGACACAGTCTCTATAGTGTGACATCTAGGTGAAAGAGTCTCTATGTGCTGAGAATTAACTGCATTCTGTGACGTGAGGCAGCTAGCAGATGGTCGGTTTAGCCGGTCTGTCTGCTTCCTGACCTGGGCACTAGTTGGTCATGTTGGAGCTATAAGACTATATGCCATATTTCTGGATAGAAGAGCGGCACCACCCCAGGAGGGATGAAGACCATCTCTTTTTAACAGGTCAGGTCTGCCCCAGAAACTCATCCAATTGTCTATAAAGCCTATGTTGTTCTGCGGGTACCACTTAGACATCCAGCCATTGGTCCCCTCCCTGCTTACCGGGGTGATGAGATTTACAGCAGACTGCTGGGTCTCAGAGCATATTACATTGTCCGACATCGTGCTTGCAAATTCACACACCTCTTTAATATTATTTTTAGTGATCTCCGACTGGCGAAGTCGAACATCATTAGCGCCGACGTGAATAACAATCTTACGAAATTTACGTTTAGTATTAGCCAGCACTTTTAAATTTGACAAGATGTCAGACGCTCTGGCTCCCGGTAAGCATTGGACTATGGTGGCTGGTGTCTCTATTTTCACGTTCCGTACAATAGAATCGCCAATTACTAGAGCACTTTGATCAGGTTTCTCAGTGGGTGCGTCACTGAGTGGGGAGAACCTGTTTGATGTTCTGATCGGAACGGATGAGCGGTGTTTTGACCCGCGACTAGCCCGCCTCACAGTCACCCAGCTACCTGCTGCAGGGGCTCTGAAGCTGGAACCGAACAATGTATGTGATTCACTGTACTAGTCACATCCAAAGCAGTATCTACAGCCCTCGCATTCTTACTATCCTCAATTAAAGTTTGGATGCGTGTCTCTAATTGCGTTTGGATGCGTGTCTTAAGGATAAGCTATACATGTGGCAGACAGTGCAAGTGACGATGCAGGGATATCCTATACTGTTCAGTGCTTCGATACAATGTGTTGTTAAAAGCACTATATAAATAAAAATTATTAGTTCACTCACTATATTATGCTACAAATGTTTTGTTCCCCCCCTATGTTTTGTTCCCAAGAATCAGTCTCTCCTGATTTAATTAGATTTCTGATCTAAGAATTTGTCAGTTTATCAAATTCAGAAATTATTAAAATTGAGAAGGCCTAGTAATTCCTCTCTTTGACAGATGCGCTCAGGACAGATTTGATTATTATGCTTTATGAATAACAAACCAATATCATTCTATTAGACACTATTTGTGTTGAAAGTCAAAAGCAAGATACTGTAATGTGGGAAAAAATTAAGAATTTATTAGATTAACTAAAGCAAACTCCAGCAGAGGCTCAGCGTCCTCGCTTGGCTCTTCCTCTGAATGAGCCGCCCTTTATCTTCTTCCTCACACCGCTCGACTGTTCTGCATCATCAGCCACTTCCTCATCTGCTTTCGGCCGTTTTCTCTTCTCTGAACTCTCTTTCATCTCCTGAAAGAAACAGACAGGTATGCATTCATCAAATTTACATTCATCAGAGAGCTCAAACACAAACAAAGAAAGAGGACATACTATCCGTGCAAATCTCTGCGCTTCGCTAACTCGCTCCACAAGCATCATCACTTCCTCTTCCTGTGTGGGGAAAGCGGGCAGTTTCTTCCCGATCAGTGCTTCGATTCGCTGGAACAGCTCCACATCATACCTGCACAAAAAGCACAAGAAAACAATGAGACTTCTGAACCATCTGCTTTACTGACATACCTCCTCTGAAGAGTTAATTAATGAGACTGACTGTGTGACGAAGGTGATGGATTTCCCAGATCTCCCTGCTCTGGCAGTGCGGCCCACACGATGAATATAGTCCTGAGAGAAAGATTCATGTCAGCAAAACAAAACAAAACATCATCTGCTGTTGATGATCAAGACAAATTCACATCAATCACACTTAACCCCATCATCTACTTAGCTAAACAACTAATAAACTAAATTCAAAAGGAGACCGAGTTTAACTGCTTCATTCGTTATTGGATACAAAAAACAAAAACAAGCTGATTATTCCAGTCTTAAAAACACACTGTTTTTAACAGTTATTGTAACTATTGACTGGTTGTGTAAGATTATGAAGCAGAAGAGATTTTAAAAAGGAGATTAACAAAGCTGCATTTATTTGTACAGCAAAAACGGTAAAATTCTGAAATACCTTTCTATTTAAAATTACTGTTTAAAACTGCAATTTGAAAACAATCTGACCCCATGGTATGAGAACACTTGCACCCTAAAGAGAGCAGCCCGGGAAATGGCACATTGCTGGAGAAAAACAAAACTAGAAGCATTTCATATTGCCTGGCGGGAAAGTATCCTATCGTACAGAAAAACTGCTAGATCTGATTATTTTTCATCTCTTTTAGAAGAAAACAAACAACCAATACAGTGACTAAATTACTGAAAAATAAAGTGTCAACAGGTGCTAACATTCCCCAAAAGTACAGCAGTAATGACTTCATAAACTACTTTACTTCCTAGATTGATACCATCAGAAATGCAGCCGTCGGCTACAGTCTCACACCAGATACTGCACTATAGATCTCCGGAGGAAAAAAATCCACTCATTCTCTATTCTAGGACAGGAAGAATTGTACAAATTTGTTAAATCATCTAAACCAGCAACATGTTAGACCCTATTCCAACTAAACTATTAAAAGATTTGCTTCCAGAAGTCATAGATCCTATTCTGACCATAATTAATTCATCATTGTCATTAGGTTTATCTCCTCAATACTTGAGCGAGCTCTTATCACATTATAGTCCTGCACGTCCGCTGCGTTCTCAAAACTCTGGCCATTTGATAATACCTAGAATATCAAAATCTAGCACCTAAACTCTGGAACAATCTCCCTAACTCTGTTCAGGAGGCAGACACACTCTGCCAGTTTACAATACACTTTTATTATTCAAATCCATTAAAGGGTTGTTAGGCTGCATTAGGCTGTCAGCCGGAACCGGGAACACTACTCATAAAACATGATGCACTCGTTTACATTGTAAAAAAAAAAGAATGGCATCCTCACTAATGTTTCTTTCTTATTCTGTTTCTCAGTTCATATCCAGATCAGATGGTGTATCAGCACCCAGAGATGACCTTCATCAGAGACCAGAACACCTAGATGAGCCCCGTGGACAGATCACCCGATCTAGACTCACACCATTTTTTTTCCTTCTCCATTCTGTATGGATGGGGTTTTGGTTCCTTGCTGCGGTTGCCTCTGGCTTGCTTAGTTGGGGACACTTAATTTCTAGCGATTATCGTTGATTTCATTATAGAGACATTACAGAGAGATATCTCTATCTTTAATAACAAATAGTTAAATCTCATCATTATCCCCATCCTTGTATTTACCCATTATATACTGTTAAGTCCTTTGATACAATCTGTATTGTTAAAAGTGCTATATAAATAAAAGTGATTGATTGATTCATAGCCAGGGTAATTTACTGCACTGGAATAGACAGCTTGAATTTTGTTCATATAATTACTCTATTTTGTTTTTATGTGTTGTTGATTTTTGGATCAAATCGCTCAATTACTGCCTGATTCAGTGTATTATTGTAGCCTCTAACTCTCAACACCACTGGTGCAAACCGCAAAAATAAAGCTAAATCTGAATTTGCCAGTTGCTGATTGCAATGCAGATTTTTTTGAACAGGAGTAAGATGCACAATTTGACTGACTCTGTTCATGGTGTATAATTGGGTGTTTACACATTTTAAAATATTGAGCAAATATTTATTCTGACTGATTCGTGACTGATTACACTTTATCTGGTATGAGTAACAAAATGCTTTCTCTGCGTCTAAATTTGACTGCAACAAAAACTTCATTTAAATATTTCCTTTATTACAACTAATCTCTAATGTTTGAAAAAATATCCAAACCTAATACAAGTAATGTGCATTATGCTTTATGTTCTCACTCAGCAAATGGTTTATATGCATTTAGATTAAGGGCTGTACATCTAGTGGTTACAAAGAGGTACTGTAAATCATAATATTAATCTCTAAATTAAATTATGATTTTAGTAAAATCTTAAAAATACTAAAGAAAAAAACTGAAATCACAAAAGCCCAAATATGTATTTGTTCTCTAACTTTCTCTTCATTAATTTGACAGTGAAGTGACTTGTGGCCAGGTGTGGTGACCCATACTTGGAGTTTGTGCTCTGTATTTAACCCATCCCCACACACACACACACAACACACACAAACACACACACCCAGAGCAGTGGGCACTCAGGGATTAGTTGGGGGTCTGGTGCCTTGCTCAAGGGTCTCAGGGTTATTGTGATATGTTAGGGTTGTGTTAGGGCTGTTTAGAATTCCATCGGCTATGCACTCAGGTTTGAATCACATTTAAGCACAGCAGAGTAAAGTGTGTGTGTTCACCTTGGAGTGTGTGGGGATGTCAAAGTTGATGACGCAGTCCACATGTGGAATGTCCAGGCCTCGAGATGCAACGTCCGTCGCCAGCAAGACCGAGCGAGACTTGGACTTGAACTTGTTAAGAGCCCCGAGACGCTTGTTCTGAACACAGAGAGCCAAGCCAGATTACTACAGCACTGCGTCTAAGTAGCTTCAGAGAGATCGAAACAGCAGAGGCCTGATGGAAAGACCTCAGATTCACAACTGAATCATCTGATCATTATTCAGATCATATTTAGTTTTATGTTTTCAATAGGAACGCACCCAAATGAAAACTCTAGGCTGAAGCCGAACTAAAATAAACTGGGCCAATGCTGAACATGAAATCAGGTAATTTTTTTTAATTCAATCTCCAAAATGTGCTTTTTAAAGAAAGATAAACAATAATTACAAAAGTAATTTAAATATATTTAACACTAAACATTAGCGTCTTTCATGGTAGTATTAAACTCACACTCTATGCTGGTTACGATTTGACTGCATCAACAAAAATGTCATTGCTTGGTATAATTTGTTCAGTCTTTTTCCTTGGGTAGCTTATTTTGCTCTTTTTGTCAGAATAATTTTGATTGCAAAACATTCTTAGTTTTTAATGAGTGAAGTCAAACGCATGATGTCAGATGGTTCGAGTGTGTATGTACCTGGCTCATCTGTCCATGGAGAGGGATGGCCGTGATGCCCAGGTTTCTGAGCAAGAGCGCCACCCGCTGGGCATTATTACATGTGCCGCAGAAAACCATGAAGGAGTTCCCAGCCAGTTCATTCAGGATAGAGACTAGATAACAGTCCTGCGAAAAAACAAGCTCACGTCACACACATTCACTGACAGCCGTCTCCTCAGAGTTAACCATTTAAAAGAAAGAACCTTGTATTTGGACGGGATGAAGATGTAATATTGCTGCAGCTTGTCTACGGTGGCATATTTGGAGGAAACGGCACATTTGACAGGATTCTGTAGAGCTGCGCGCTGCAGCTTCTGAACCTGAAACACAGAAAACCGCCGGCTTTAATCAGGTATGGACTGATGCTTAAAACACAGCTATGTGTATGTGTGTATCTCTCTGAATCATCTATCTATAATGTGTGTCTCTGTGTGTGTCTCTCAATCATCTATGTGTGTGTGTGTGTGTGTGTGTGTCTTTCTCAATCATCTATCTATCTATCTATAATGTGTGTGTGTGCGCGCATCTGATATTCATCTTTTGATGTCAAACCCAAATGTTTTCAGTCTATAGCAAAAGATAAAGATACTGGACTCACTGTCCCAATACCTTTGTAGTGGAATAAGGGTTTATATATTCACACAATTCTACATGTACACCATTTGCCGAATTATTAGGCGAGTTGAAATTTGCATCATATTTTTTTTTTCCAAGAACATTTTACCAATTTCAAACCACATTAATCTTAATAAGTACTGTTGTAACTACCCCTTATATTCAGGTGTGCTTAATTAGGCATGTTTTCTTTTTCCAGATAAAATGATCCAAGAAACAGATTGAACTTAAAAGTAAAAAAAAGATAATGCAATAATAGAATTATCAAAAGGTAAGGAATGATCATCGGGTCTGCAGAGTCAGAAAAAACAGGTGGAGAAGACAAGAAATTGCAAAAGATTTAAGGATTATTGTCAAGAATGAAGTCTTTCAGAATCTGGCAGTAAGCTTGGAGAGCTTATTTTTAGTCTCTCTGCAAGACTTTAGGATAGGGCCGAATGCAATATACGGTTACGTATGTATTTTCTTTTTCAGACTCTCTTAAGACTTGTCTTAGCAAGAATCCTCAAACACAGGTTTTACGACTTCAGATGCATATATAATTGTTTAAAGCCAATAAAGCAGCAAAAAGCTCTTCACGCAGAAACAGAGTAATTCTAATGCCTAATGCATCACTAACTCCTCCCATGCTTCACTGAATACCAATCATGGCTATAGAACAAGTCAGAAAACACAAACACATGCTTAATGCGTTTCTTTTCTTTCTTGCGGTGTAATACCGTATTCACAAACACTAATGCTTACAATAAAGTTTGCTTTACTTGATAAACTTCTCTTATCACATTATAGTCCTGCATGTCCGCTGCGTTCTCAAAACTCTGGCCATTTGATAATACCTAGAATATCAAAATCAACTGCGGGCGGCAGATCCTTTTCCTATCTAGCACCTAAACTCTGGAACAATCTCCCTAACTCTGTTCAGGAGGCAGACACACTCTGCCAGTTTAAATCTAGATTAAAGACACATCTTTTTAACCTACCTTACACATAACACACCAACACACTTTTATTATTCAAATCCGTTAAAGGATTTTTAGGCTGCATTAATTAGATTTGCTGGAACCGGAAACACTACTCATAAAACACCATGTACTTGTGACATCATAAAAAGAATGTCGTAAAAAATCTACGCTAATATTAGTCCTGTCTCTTTCTCAATCTGTTTTCACAGTTTGTATCCAGATTAGATGGTGGATCAGCACCCAGAGATTATGTTCATCAGAGACCAGAAAACCTAGATGCGCCCGTGGACCGATCATCAGATTCTGATACACACACACGCACGCACGCGTGCACACACGCGCACACGCTACACACACGCGCACGTTTAAAATTGAACTAGAAGTTAAGTGCTGGGCGTCCGGTCAGAGGAGAACTGGTCTCAACTGAGTCTGGTTTCTCCCCAGGTTTTTCTTCTTCATTCTGTATGGATGGGGTTCTGGTTCCTCTGTCTTCTTTGTTGGGGACACTTAACTTCTAGAGATTATCATTGAATTGATTCCAGAGACCGTCTCTTCATTTAATAACAAACTGTTCTCTCTCTTCATTATACATCCCTGTCATTGTATTCTTCTACTTTATACTGTTCAGTGCTTTGATATAACCTGTGTTGATAAAAGAACTATAGAAATAAAAATGAC
>NC_056701.1:8547118-8564618 GCF_018831695.1 Puntigrus tetrazona | reverse complement strand
GTAGGAGCAATTCCTGAATAAATGTAAAGAAGTTTCAGGGTTATTTAAACATAAAGAGCAGTTGGTATTAACATCATTCTTACGTCTTTTTAAGAGAGCATTTTATATTTTTATATGAAGATGGATGAAAGTCTAGAAGACTGCTTACTGAGTTCACAAAAATACTTCATAGTAATGTTTAATTTCCTTCAGCTAATAAACATAGCAAAATGCTGTTTTATTTAGTCTAAGTCATTTGACAAAAACAAAACAAAGCAAAAACAAAAAAAGTAATGTCCTGCTTTTGAAGGAAAATTTCTGCCCTTACATTAACAACATCTCACAGTGTAATTAATCACAACAATGCATATACAATAACAGATGATTATATATAAAGTTTGTTGTTTTACACACTTTTCCTAAACTACATCGTCGTGTGATGCAGTAAAACCTTAGATTGGCTCATAACAACACTTTACTGAACCTTTTATAAGTGTGCAAACATATAACATTTTTGATGATCATTTGATGATGGTTTCCATCTGTTTCAAAACACACCCCCTGATTGGGTAACAGTCCCTCAAAGGTTTAAGAGTTAAAAAGAACTCGAGCCGATTTGAACTACCAAAACCAACTCACAAAGAACTTCTTGTTCAAACTCATGCCAGACTTCAGTCTTTCCTTTGTTTTGCTTCCAGCTAGCACTGATATAATTCTGACATTGTTACATTTGATTGTTTAATCTGAAAGACACACGAGGAGGCCAAACTAATCAAAAGAGAGGCTCAGGATTAGTAATTAGACCAAAATCAAACTGTTTGTGTCAGAGCTCCTGAAAGATGAACAACCAGATGGTTTTTGTTACCTGTACTGCAAATATATATTCTTAGGGACATCAACACCTAAAAATAAAACTCCAAAAAGGCGTACGATATGGGACTTTTAATAAGTTTAATGACATCATCAATAGCAACGAGCTCAAACCTGCCCCTTATTCTTAGCTTAAAACTTCAAAGTTTGTCTCAGCAGCTTTGTGAATGTTTTAAGAAAAAATAATTATCAAAAACTATTACTGCCATTTAAGAAAACTCTTAGTGGTAAGATAAAATGTTTTGTGAATACAGGCCCAGATGTGCTAAATCATCACACTCAACTGTGGACTGAATTTTTAGTCATGTAAACCCTCTTTTTTATGATTATTTTATTTCTTTGTATGCGTCTATGAAATGTGCTACAAATAAAGTAAAAACAGACCGGGACTGAATGGACATCTGAGATTTATTCACATCTGAAGGTAAAAACACACTTATGAAAGTACAGCAGCTCACAGCAGGCCCTCCATCTCGCGCATGAAGGCCTCGTACATCTGGTCCTTGGTCTTGAGGCCGGGCGGCGCAGCTCCGGGCGGCTGGCTGGGCTTGGCTGCGGCGGCTGGTTTGGGTGGCTCTTCGTCCCTGCGGCCCGGGGCCCGGTCCCTGCGCACACGGAGCGCCGTGGGCACAAAGCGGGTCACCTCCGTCTTGGGGTTGATGATCTGTGGTTTGGCTGAGATGGTGGCTCCACCTGGCGGGGCCAAGGACGCCCCGGGGCCCGAGACCGTGGCTCGCTTCTCGATGGTGGGCGTAGTGCCAGGAGGGGGTGGCATCTGGTGGGCGGAGCCTCGGGCCGGTGGGATGAGGGGGGCGGAGTCGCTGGAGGAGGTCGTTGCCACAGGTGACTTCTGCCGGATGCTGGGTGGAGCGCTGAGCACGTTGGGATTCAGTGGAGGCGGGAACAGAGAGAGGGGTGGAGCCATACGGGGCGGAGGGGCCGGGGGCATTCCTGTAATCAGCACCAAACACACACATTTTTTTAAATTTTCCTGATTTATCTTGGTTCGTTACCACATCCAATAGTGCAGAAAACTTGATGTAACAGATACTATGTGCTCTCTCTTTTCCCAAACTTTAGATACAGTGGCTCCTTTATACTTAAGACAGATGAAAGAAAACAAGTACATTCGCTCACTAAAGACAGCATCCCGGAAAATGAAGAGCAGGTGGAAAAAAATAAAACTAGAGTTAGTGTTTTTTTTTTTTTAATATAGTCTGTTGGGAAAGTACAAAAAAGCATTAAAAACTGTTAGATCTGATTATTTTTTGTCTCTTTTAGATGAAAATCATAATCTCCTAATTATATTTTCCTCACTGTCATTCACTTTTAAATGTAAAAATGGAAATCTAAAAAAGTGCATTTTACTTTCACTTTTACATTAGCGGCAATTGCTTGCATCCAATTCAAGTAACAAAGCAGAACATAGAACTTTTATTAGGAAAATAAAAATACACCATGCCATAGCCTATGCCTAATATAAAATAAAAAGAATTATAAAACGTATAACATGTATTAGCAAAACGAGTAAGAAAATAAGGAGGCATGGATGGAATACATCTTGATATAAAAAGAAAAAAATGCAAATTATTTTTTTTTATTTCCACAATCACTTGATTGATGGTAGAAGTAAACATACTTTTCAAATTCAAAAATAATTTGTTATTAAATACAGAGACGGTCTCTGGAATCAATTCAATGATAATCTCTAGAAGTTAAGTGTCCCCAACAAAGAAGACAGAGGAACCAGAACCCCATCCATACAGAATGAAGAAGAAAAACCTTGGGAGAAACCAGACTCAGTTGAGACCAGTTCTCCTCTGACCGGACGCCCAGCACTTAACTTCCTGTTTCATTTTAAACACAGCTTAAAGCAGTGTTGCAGCTTAACACCGGTATCACTGAAATGGGTTATAGCCGCAAGCCCAGCATCAACAGGTCCTGACTTTCCACAAGATCTTTGAAATACTTTACTTCTTACATCATTCAGTGTAAACTGTGAGAGTCTCAAATTTCACTCTCTCAGAAAGACACACACGTCTGGTTAGTTATCCTTGGAGGGACTCTCCATGCGTTTATATTGTACAAACTATACGTGTTATTGTCCTAAACCTAGCCTACACTCTCTCACTAACACACACTCACCAGGGGCTGGGGCGGCAGGCGTGGTGGGGTCCTCTGGGGGCCGGGGGCAGACCTGGTGGGGTCCAGGAGGGGTCCGGGTGGTCGCCCTGGAGGGGGCCCCGGAGGCAGCATGCGTGGCATGGGGCCCCTGAGGGCCGCAGGGAGTCCAGGGGGCCTCAGGAAAGGAGGAGCACCTGTGTGTGACAAAACCCAGCATCAGCAAACATCTCACTACAGCCAAACACGTCACATGACTCCTCAGACGATCAACCATCACTATAACGATATAAATGAATGAGTGACGCACCGGGAGGTGGTCCAGGGGGCGGTCCTGACGGAGGTCCCGGAGGCCTCATTGGAGGAGCAGGAGGTGGTCCTAAAGGAGGTGGCCCTGTGATTGGTGGAGCCTGCATGTGTGGGGGAGGCTGCTGTGCTGCCATTGGTGCAGCTGGAACAGAAAGTCTGGGATTGACCAATGACTGAGTGGCTTCTGTGGAGATCTGATCCTCAGCATCCGACTCCTCAGAGTCTGTGTACTCCTCTTCGTCGTCCTCCTCCTCATCCTCCGGGATAGACTGACCTGTGCTCCGACACACACACGTCAACATCTAAAGCTGCTTTGACACAAACTGTTTTGTATAATGCGCTAAAGAAATAAAGGAGCCTTGGCTTGGTCTTGAACCATGGTGATGACATCACACACCTGCCATCCGAAGCATCATGGCCTGCAGTGGAGTGATGCTCTTCGTCTTCATCACCCTCCTCTTCCTCTTCTCTTTGGGCGGAGGCATGTCAGCGAATCGTACGCTGCGACCTGAAGACAGAAAACACACACACATCAAACCCTCAATCCTACAGCTGCTGTTTTTCAAATGGTGTTTGTTTGTGACCTGAATCCTGTCGTATGACTATGGAGCCCACGTGATGCTCAAACGTAAGAGTGGAAGCTCACCCGTGTGTTTATCGCCCCGGTCGCGCTCCTCGTCTCTGTCGCCATGGCGATCAGACATCATTCTGGGGTCAACATCTGCGTCGTCTCTCTCTGCGCCGCTATCATCCTGCGAGTCGCTGTCGTCGTCTGCGTCGCTGTCTCTGTCGCTGTCTCTCCCTCCGGTGTCCATCATCTCAGAGTCTGACCCGCCGCCTTCTGACAGGAAACACGCACAGCAGCTTTAAAACAACTCAAATGTTTGAAAAACTAGAACAATCATTTGCTAATCTTTTCCAACGTACAGATGACGTATATGTGTTAGCATGCAGCTGCAGGATGTGTGGCGGGGTGAGTGTTAGCGTACCTGTGCGGCGGGTGTTAGCGTATAGCTGCAGGACCTGTGCAGGCGGTGGCCCCGGCGGGGGTCCCGGAGGTTTGCGTCCTGGCGGGAGACGAGGAACTCCTGCTAGAGCGGCTGCTGACAACGCTGAGCCCTTCCTGAAACACACGAGTGAGCACACATTTACACGCTAGCTCCTGTGCAACGCTTATCTTACTACATACATCCACTGACACACTGAACAAGAGTGGAAGTATACATGTGTGCACTGAATGTGTACGTAAGCAAGTTCATAGAGTGTGTGTGTGTGAGTGAGTGTGTGTTCTGACCCGAGGGCCGAGTTCTTCTTCAGGATGGAGGGTGGCTGAGCTCCAGGAAGGGGAATGTCCTGGATCAGGATGCTGGATGGAGCGTGAGGCATGTCTGGAAGAGGAATACTGTCCACCTCCACAGATTCAGCATTCTGATGGAAACACACACACACACACACACACACACACACACACACACAGTCAGATCTGAACTGATTTTAATCAAGTAAGCATCAGAATAACTGCAGTCATTTTCCCAGATTAATTCTTACTTGATTCTCCAGAAGTCATAAGAATCTCTTGAGGATCTCTCATTCATGACTGTACCGTTTAGATCTGATCATCACACACACACACACCTTGACGGAGTCGAAGTAGAGTGACAGCTGTCCTCTCTTGGTCTCGTACTCCACCTCCAGCTTGCGCAGCTCTTTGTACATCTCTGGATTCTCTCGCTCGTACAGACGGACGATTCGCTCAAACGTCTCACGCAGCTTCTTACGTTTGTCTCGCAGAACTTTCTCATTCAGCAGCGGCTGCTGCACCGGATTGAACTCTAAAACAACAAACAAGATCAGGACACATCTCTTTCTCATAAACACACAATATCTCTGTTACACACACAGACCCATTTCATCAAGTTTCTCCATGTCTCGGATGATCTGACGTGGGTCTTTCATCTTCAACACTGCTGCTCGGACCATCATCCTCTGCTTCTTGTTCTACAATTAACAAACACACACACACACACACACACACACACACACACACACACACACACACACGTGTCCGTAACCGTGATGCTAGTGATCACTAACAGTCACTAATCACACTTGTCAATGTTTTCACACACACTGTGTAACCAGCACAGACTCAAAAGTGTGCACTAACTAGTCCAGAACATGTCAGGAGTGTCTATAGTCAAGTATTTACCTTCTTGAGCTCTCTCTTGCGCGCCTCCTTCCCTGTGGAGCGCACACACACACACACACACACACACACAGTCAGGACAGTGGTCAGACATGTAAACTGTGATTTGAGGTGTTTAAGTTGTGTGTACTCACTGGCCTGATCCGTGGGGTTCATGAACTTCCCACTCTTGGTGGAGGAGGTAGAGCGCCGACCCATGACTGCAGACGGTCAGCTTCACCTGAACAACACACACACACACACACACACACACACACACACACACACACACACACACACACACACACACACACACAACACTTGAAACATGAGTAAAGCTGGGTTACACTGAGACGTGTAACTAATTACTGTTATGAGTAATGTGTGCATAAGAACAATTTCACACAAAGTATGGGATCTACCAACTTGTTGTATTATTGTGTTATTGAGTGACAGGTTTCAGGAAAATGTTCCCAGAGACTGAGATTATAGAAAGCGCACGCTATTGGTTTTCTTTATTTTACAAAAGCACAATGTTGTGTTACTCTTGTGAGTGTATTCAATAAAAGTAGATATTATACAGTTTCAAATGTTGTATTACTCTTACTTGCACAATAAAAAGAAGAAACATTGCTTTCACTCTTACTCTGAGTAATGCAAGTGCTGTTTTAGTAGTTATGTAATTTTTCGGTCAACATTAAATTAACGAAAGAACCCTGAGGTTGACTTCGTTTCACTAAGCAGATCTAGACAATAACTTTTCTGCATTCAATAATGAAATACCATTAGCTGAAAAGTGAGTGTTTAATCTCATCCTTATACATTACTGACACTAGTCTCTTATTTGATACTGTTCAGTGCTTTATCACTATATGTAAAGCTAACAGCTCTATATCAAGCTAATTTGACTTCATAGTTTTTTTTTTTGGAAAATGAAACTTGAAAGTACAGTAATTAGTAATACGATTATATTTATTATATATATATTTTTAAATGGAGTAATCAGTAATGTACACAAAAAAACTATTTTACAGAAACAATTTGAATGTTAACTATAATTTGCCCAACACTGAACATAAGACACAAACTCTACCTCTAAACAAACTAAACATGGGATTTGTGAGAGAACTTGTGGCGCATATAAAAGTGAACACTAAAAACTCTTTTATGATTGTGTGGGTCTAGTAAAGATTTATCAGAGCGAGTAAAAAGATCAAGAAAAGCCTTCTGTTTGAGTGATGCTCTGCGGATTGTTTCCCGCATCATAAACACACTGATGATCGTGTTATAACTCTCGCTCACATGTGATATGACTAAGAATCAGCTCCACGATCAGAATAAAAGTCAAACTCACCTCAATCTCTTAAAAAAGATATCCAATATTCACGTTTCTGACTCAGTAAACGCATTCAAAAGCGCTAGCCATCTTTTCTGCAATAAACGGAAACACGTCACCGCTCCTGAGCATGCCACTTCCGCTTCCGGACCTTTATTATTTAAATCGACAGCAGCGCGCAGTTACAAGCACAGACATTTGCGCAGGCCCTTTCTAAAACGCATTTGCAGGCTGCACACGACATCCAGCACTCTATTCGCGGGAAATAAGCATAATACATATAATACATATTACATATTACAAATTAAGTAACAATTTACACTTAATTAAATAACAATGGTCAAATACTCTAAACTGTTAATACTCTAAAATAATATCTTCTTCATGACGTATGCAGCCTACAAATACAACCTCTGGAGGATGCAGACTTCTGTTTGTGGTCATAGGCGCCTCATTAGAGCGCTCTGTGGAACAAAGAAGTGGCCGCCATGTTGAGTATTTGTCGTCTTTACTGTAGGTTCGCACGGAACTGTTGAGAACAGGATTGTGGCATCTTTCAAATATTCATTGATTACTATGTCAGATCAGACTGCTACAATATAGCGGATGGCTTGCGTATCGTGGCCCATTTAAACAGTCTATAATGAGGAATCTTGGAGATCCATATACGGGATATGAGATATACAAATACAAATATGAGAACCATATACTCAATAAATGCCTTATAGATAATAAGTAGTGTTTTGTTATGTCTATGACAAGGACGATGTGTAGAGGAAACGTGTTGCTCAGCTGAATCAAGAATGTGTTATTATTAAATGTTCTCATCTAATTTGAATTTGTTGCGATCATATGTGACCTGTGACCTAAAAAGCTCTGGCAGCTGTGTCGGATTGATCAGTCTCTCCACCAAAAGCATCATGGGAAATGCCTGACTGATAACACAGCTTAATGCTCATTGGTTCAGACTATTTGATGCTGCATTCTAAAATGTCTTATGTTTTTTTTGTTTTTATCTGATATCAATTATGCATGCATATTTCCAAATATTATGACAGTGCAATCTCGGTGTGACATATGTAATTGTTGTAGTAAATAAAATACAGTAAAATTAAAATAGAAATGGACAATAAATATGCATTTTGTATCGAATCAAAAGCAAGCCCTATGAGTGTGTTGGTTATCTTATCTTTATTCACATAAAAGCAACAAAAATAAAATGATATCAGGTTTATGAACAGCACCTTTTCTGCTTGTTTGAGCTGCACCTAGACTCCTCTGAAATGGTTAGGTGTAGGGTCTGTGTAGGGCGATAGAAAACACAGTCCGTACAGTAGAAAAAGCTTTACGCCTATGAGAATCCTGACAAGGACAGCCAAACAAGTCTGCATGTGTGTGTGTGTGTGTGTGTGTGTGTGTGTGTGTGTGTGTGTGTGAGTGTTATAGTCAGTGTGTGAGTCACAATCACATGGGACATGATCAGTAGAAGAACTCCAGATAACACTGCATTATTTAATTTCTTTCTTTATTACAATCTGGTATGGCTTCAACAACTCTGCTTATGTTTTTTTTTTTATCATTTTTGACAGATGCTCATAATGCGCTGTAATGTCCAGCAGCGGTGATCTAGTAGGGAATGGGCCCATAGTACGCAGTGTAGGCTGCAATGATGCCGGACACATCCATCATGTGCTCACAGGCCAGGTTCGCTTCACACACTTCCTTCAGACTGCAAGACAAGAGTGTGTGTGTGAGTGAAAAAAAATATATAAGTTTAAGGTGCAATACCTCAAACGAACTGAAATGTTTTTCTAAAAGTAAATGGTATCTATCGTACCATCCCAATGTAATCTAGTGATCTGATTTGACATGTGAAAAGCTTCTAATCAGTTTCGTGAGTTCCGATATGCTTTCAACCTCTAATGCAGAAATATTAATTCATGCGTTTATGACCTCAAGGTTAGATTATTGCAATGCTTTATTGGGTGGTTGTTCTGCACGCTTAATAAACAAACTTCAGCTAGTCCAAAACACAGCAGCCAGAGTCCTTACTAGAACTAGGAAGTATGATCATATTAGCCCGGTTCTGTCAACACTGCACTGGCTCCCTATCAAACATCAGATAGATTTTAAAATCTTATTAATTACCTATAAAGCCCTGAATGGTTTATCTCCTCAATACTTGAGCGAGCTCTTATCACATTATAGTCCTGCACGTCCGCTGCGTTCTCAAAACTCTGGCCATTTGATAATACCTAGAATATCAAAATCAACTGCGGGCGCCAGATCCTCTTCCTATCTAGCACCTAAACTCTGGAACAATCTCCCTAACTCTGTTCGGAAGCAGACACACTCTGTCAGTTTAAATCTAGATTAAAGACACATCTTTTTAACTTAGCCTACACATAACACACCAACACGCCTTTTATTATTCAAATCCGTTAAAGGATTTTTAGGCTGCATTACTTAGATTTGCTGGAACCGGGAACACTACTCCTAAAATACGATGTACTTGTGACATCGTAAAAAGAATGGCATCTACGCTAATATTAGTCCTGTCTCTTTCTCAATCTGTTTTCACAGTTTGTATCCAGACTAGATGGTGGATCAGCACCCAGAGATTATGTTCATCAGAGACCAGAACACCTAGATGAGCACCGTGGACCAATCACCAGATCCTGATGCACACACACACACACACACACACACACACACACACACACACACACACACACACACACACACACACACACACACACACACACACACTAAGTCATTTACACTACCTGACACAGCTGTGTTTAAAATTGAACTGGAAGTTAAGTCCTGGGTGTCCGGTCAGAGAACTGGTCTCAACTGAGTCTGGTTTCTCCCAAGGTTTTTCTTCTTCATTCTGTATGGATGGGGTTCTGGTTCCTCTGTCTTCTTTGTTGGGGACACTTAACTTCTAGTGATTATCATTGAATTGATTCCAGAGACCGTCTCTTCATTTAATAACAAACTGTTCTCTCTCTTCATTATACATCCCTGTCATTGTATTCTTCTACTTTATACTGTTCAGTGCTTTGATATAACCTGTGTTGATAAAAGAACTATAGAAATAAAAATGATTGATTGATTGATTGTGAGTGTGAGACCCATCACTGATGCTGAGTGTATGTGTGAGTGTGTGTGTGTGAGAGTGAGTGAGTGAGTGAATGTATGTGTGTGTGTGAGTGTGTGTGTGTGAGAGTGAGTGAGTGAGTGAATGTATGTGTGTGTGTGAGTGTGTGTGTGTGAGAGTGAGTGAGTGAGTGAGTGAATGTATGTGTGTGTGTGAGTGTGTGTGTGTGAGAGTGAGTGAGTGAGTGAATGTATGTGTGTGTGTGAGTGATTGTCTGTGCCTGAGTGTGTGTTTGTGTGTGCGTGTGTGAGTGAGTGAATGTGTCTGAGTGAGTGTGTGTGTGTGTGTGTGAGAGAGAGAGTGAGTGAGTGAATGTATGTGTGTGAGTGAGTGAATGTCTGTGTCTGAGTGTGTGTGTGTGTGTGTCTGAGTGTGTGTGTGTTTGTGTGTCTGAGTGTGTGTGTTTGTGTGTGTGTGTGTGTACCTCTCCAGCTGAGCCACAGTCAGGTCTGCAGGTGCTGTTCCTGCTCTCTTCTGTCTCACGACTGTTGAGGCCACATCTTGTTTCATAAACACACCTGAGATGAGACAGGAAGTAACACTTTTTTTTTGGGTTCACTCTGGTTGTAGAGCTCTGCATTGCACTGTTTTGTCCATTGATTGTGGCTCATCTGCTATCCTGATACTTTTAGATTTGGGTGCTGCATCTGACACTGTTGATCACAAAAATCTTTTGAAACATCTCTCTTAAATATCGGTCATTTACTTAACTCTCTTGTGCTTATCCACATGCGTTCCACAGGGATCCATTTTTAGACCTCTTTTGTTTTCATTCAAGGTGAAACACTTTAATTTTATGAACTAAGTTCTACTAGTTTGGATTACTCTCACTCTTCGTACATTGGCTTACCTTAGTCTATACCGTTTCGGTTATAGATGGTCAAAATGCAGCAGCCCCTGGCCTTGTCTTATTGGACTGGGTTCCAATAAATTTAGAGTCAACTTCAAGATACTACTTTTTGCACACTGTATACAATGCAGTGCATAATTTTACACATAAGAATTTTAGACATAAAATTTGGTGTTTTTTATATTTATAATTTATTTAATTTTTTTTACTACTTTTAAATTTAGATATATCATTAACTATGGTTGTGCTAAACTTTTGTTCTATGAATAAAATGTGCGTGATCTCATGCAGATCTGCGTGAAGACCTGACATAATCTCAGCCTCCGCCACAGATCTCATACGTCATACTTATGGGGTTTTTTGCCGGTTCCTGGTTGCTTTCATCATGTGAAGAACATTTAGACTGAATGTGTTCGTATGGATTTAGCGGGACTGTTTTCAGTTTTGGCTGAACTAACCCTGTAAAAGATTACATTGATTAAACTCATGAATTGAGTTCAGTGATCAGCGTTTGTGACATACACACACACACTTTCCACATATATTTTTGAAATCAGTCATTTATCTAATTATGATATTTGTGACTCTACTTGAAGGAAAATATCCTAAATATCCTGAAAAGTTCAGCTTTAAACAAATACAACTGAAGCAGCTGAATGAGATCTTCAGGAAAGGCTGATAATTACAGCTGAGCAGAAAGACCGAAACACTGAAAACACAGAAAGACTGAAAAACTGAACGACTAAAACACAGAAGAACTCAAATGCATTTACATTACCTTGAATTCCCAAGAAAAAAACTCTATTACACTTCCATTAAATAATTTTTCCATACATTTTTAAAATACAAATATAGTATGTTAAAATTGCATTTTAGTTCATATTCATGGTGTCTCAAAATATCAGAGTTGAGTATACTTAGATGAACTTCAGTTTATCTTAAGAAGTATTAAACAATCATTTTCAGTATGTTAAGTACAAAATTAGTGCATGAAAATAGACCACTTTAATTCCATTGTGGAAGTGTACTTGTTTTTTTACCTGGGTGTTTATTTTAAAAAACTGAAAAACTGAAAGAAAGAATGAAACACCGATAGACTGAACAACTAAACGGCTGAAACGCTTAAAAACTGAAACCCTGAAAGACTGGAAAATGCCACAGATCAGCACAATCTGACATTGAGAATATTGAGATTGAGCATATGCAATCTACCGTAAACACACACACACACACACACACACACACACACACACACGTGTCTCACCATCATCACTGCGAGATTCTGCAGGACTCACTGACTTAGTGTCAGGAAGACCTAGAAGAGAAGATCACAGAGAGAACAATCATACATACATATACATTATCAATCAATCAGTCATTTTTATTTCTATAGTTCTTTTATCAACACAGGTTTTATCAAAGCACTAAACAGTATAAAGTAGAAGAATACAATGACAGGGATGTATAATGAAGAGAGAGAACAGTTTGTTATTAAATGAAGAGACGGTCTCTGGAATCAATTCAATGATAATCTCTAGAAGTTAAGTGTCCCCAACAAAGCAAGCCACTACACTACACACACACACACACACACTGACCTGCGCTCAGACATGCAGCTATCACGCAGCAGAAGATCAGGAGTGTGAGGCTCTTCATGTTTGTCTCTGTCCTTTAGCTGATCTGTAACTGTATCTCTGTGTCACTCATTTTTATTTATAACATTTATAACATGACATCACAACGATCAGACATCATGATTGGATGAGGAATCAAACACACACACACACACACACACACACACACACACACACACACACACACACACACCCTGCAGTAACAACACAGACTCTAGGTGGCGCTGTCAACAAATTCCACATTCTTCAAATAATGTGATTGCGTGTAAGCAGCTCGTCAGCGGAGGAAACCAGCCTCATATAAACATTTCATATAAAGACTTTAATTACAGCTGTTTCTGCAGCAGTGATGTTCAGGGCCGAGCGGCTCCTCAGGAATCACCTGGAGCTGTATGCTTTCTTCTTGTTTGTGCGTGTTTTTGTGACATATGAGAACACAAATTTATATAATGCCATGGGTATGACATAGGTATTCAAAGGAGAAGGGGATTCATCAGGACATTACCCCACATCCCCACTTCTAAAACAGCAGAAGGTTTCCTGTAAAGGGTACGTTTAGGTGTAGGGCAATAGAAAATACAGTTTGTACAATTTAAAAACCATTTTGCCTATGGAGAGTGCCCACTTTTCACAAACGTGTGTGTGTGTGTGTGTGTGTGTGCAGGACTCTGCTCAATTGTTTCGATGCTGAACATCTAACATGTTTTCTGGCTCTGCTTCCCCAGTCGTGCTGTGCTGCTATTTATTCCCACACAGAACACACTCTTGGACAGCAGCTGTGTAATTTTACCGTCTGACTTACAAATCTCTGGAGCGCAGATGCCACAAAGTCTGAGAAAGAATTCAGTGATCGCCTCAGAATAAACCGCTTGTACACGTGGATCCAGAGCCACTCACAGAGGTCACCAGATGAACACCAAAAAGACAACACATCTTTATTGTTAACTATGGTTGAAATTTGTCTTTGACATTGTAATTGGATGAACTGACATCCAATAATCAGCATATGAAAGAAGAGACCAGCTCAGGTTTGCAGGAGTTTAATTGTGATTAACAAATGAACACATCTGTGACGAGATTAAAAAACAAATTTCTTGTCTGGAAATGTTTTCATTGGACAACTAATTTTTGCATCTATTAAGAAATGCAAAATGTCAATGCAGGCACCTTCGTGATTTTAGCTTTGAATAGTAATTGAGCATATATCAGCAAAAGCGTAGCTGTGTTAATATCTGAGCAAACTGGCCCTTCGTCAGAGAGCGAGAGGAGATTAGTAGTAAACCTGTGACACACAAAAGCACTTATAAATGTGTAAATAGGTGTCTGGGTTTAATGGGTCTGTAAGGCATTATTCAAAGGAATAGGCTGATTGGTCAAATGCAAATGTGGAGGCGGGACTTAGTAGTGATGCACGTGTGGATTGGGCTTGAGCTGCTGAGCGCCGAAGTACACTTGATAGGCCATTGGTGATCCGTAGCGCTGCGCAAAGAGACGACACGGCGAATAATCCTCACAGATCTCGGCCCGCCGCTCGGCCGGAGACTTCATCCTGAAACACAAAAACAGCACCTGAACATTAAAGATGCTTGAAGACAATCTTTACAGTTCCTAACAAATACTTACACAGAGTTTTTAAAACTATAGCACAACACAAGCATAAAATAGCATAAACTATATAGGTGTGAAAAATGTCAAACACTGTCAAACATGTCAAACACAGTTTGACACAACAGTCATACACACAGGCATATCCACATATACACTGTATTTACACGATACTTTTGTGAAGCTGATATAAAACAATCTATATTATATAAAGTTGACTTTCTCACTTTCCTTGTAAGGATTTTTACTATACATACTAGGAATTTTTTTTTTACTTTTTAGCACTGGGACTGGAACTTTGTGACTATTAGCTAAACAAAATTTTTGATGAATGCCTTGACAACCCCTTGCCTCTGTGTGAGATGGAGGGACTTAAGACTTGAGAACTTGGCTCGATTGCTCCTGTCTGCTGAGAGGTTCGTTTGTTTGTAGCTCTGTGTAGCTTCGCTCTTCAATTTATCACCCTCTGTTCTTTCATTTAATTATCTACATACGTGTGTGTTAATTATCATTAGCCGATCAGGTTATCACTTTCGTTCCCATGCGCGTTTACGCGCCTATTATTGTCTTCTTTTCCACTCCTTTTCATTTCTCCCTCATGCTCGCTCGCTCCATTTTTACAAGCTTGTCAAACAAGAGTGAATCTTCCATCACTTAGAGTGAGTAAATTGCTTCTCCCTGCATCATCACTTGCACCGCCTGCCACATATATAGTTTATCTTTCTCTGTTAGCGATCAGGGATTCACGTGTGATAAATGCAGGGAAATAGCTAGACTGACAGAGAAGGTTTTAGAATTAGAGACACGCATCCAAGTATTAATTGACAGTAAGAATGCGAGGGCTGTAGATACTGTTTTGGATGCGTCTAGTACAGTGAATCACGTACATTGTTCGGTTCCAGCTTCAGAGCCCCTGCAGCAGGTATCTGGGTGACCGTGAGGCGGGCTAGTCGCGGGTCAAAACACCGCTCATCCGTTCCGATCAGAACATCAAACAGGTTCTCCTCAATCATTGACCCACTGAGAAACCTGATCAAAGTGCTCTAGTAATTGGCGATTCTATTGTACGGAACGTGAAAATAGAGACACCAGCCACCATAGTCCAATGCTTACCGGGAGCCAGAGCGTCTGACATCTTGTCAAATTTAAAAGTGCTGGCTAATGCTAAACGTAAATTTCGTAAGATTGTTATTCACGTCGGCGCTAATGATGTTCGACGTCGCCAGTCGGAGATCACTAAAAGTAATATTAAAGAGGTGTGTGAATTTGCAAGCACGATGTCGGACAATGTAATATGCTCTGGTCCCCTCCCTGCTTACCGGGGTGATGAGATTCACAGCAGATTGCTGGGTCTCAATGGCTGGATGTCTAAGTGGTGCCCGCAGAACAGCATAGGCTTTAGTTTCTGGGGCAGACCTGACCTGTTAAAAAGAGATGGTCTTCATCCCTCCTGGGGTGGTGCCGCTCTTCTATCCAGAAATATGGCATATAGTCTTATAGCTCCAACATGACCAACTAGTGCCCAGGTCAGGAAGCAGACAGACCGGCTAAACCGACCGTCTGCTAGCTGCCTCACGTCACAGAAGGCAGTTAATTCTCAGCACATAGAGACTCTTTCACCTAGATATCACACTATAGAGACTGTGTCTGTTCCCCGAATTGTTCAACAAATAAAAACTACTTGTAATACAAATGATAAATTTGGCTTGCTGAATATTAAATCCCTTTCCACAAAAATAATTTTTTGTATATAATTTTTTTGCTCAAAGATCAGAACCTAGATTTGCTCTGTTTGACAGGAACCTGGCTAAAACCAGATGAATTCATTACTCTAAATGAATCTACCCCCAAAAATTACTGCTATAAAAATGAGCCACATTTAAAAGGTAAAGGGGGAGGTGTTGCTATAATTTATAACAATATTCTTAGTACTTCTCAGAGGGCAGGCTTTAAGTATAACTCATTTGAAGTTTTGGTGCTGCATATAACATTATCTACAGAATCATGTGCTAGTGATAAATCTTCTGTCATGTTTGTACTGGCTACTGTATACAGGCCACCAGGGCACAGCACAGATTTCATTAAAGAATTTGCTGATTTTCTAACTGAGTTAGTACTGGCCGCAGATAAAGTCTTAATTGTTGGCGATTTTAATATCCATGTTGATAATGAAAAAGACAACACGTCTCTGGACCTACTCATTGTAGAAATCATACTCTAGATCTAATACTGTCACATGGAATAGATGTTAAAATGTTTGAAGTTCTGCAGCAAAGTGATGACATTTCAGATCACTATCTAGTCTTGTGTGAACTCTGTATAGTTAAACCTGAATACTCTGCACCTTATTACAAGTATGGTAGAACCATCACTTCCACCACAAAAGAACGCTTTCTAAGTAATCTTCCTGACTTATCTCAATTCCTTAGCTCATCCAATACGACGCAAAAACTTGATATAACATGATATAACAGAAACTATGCAGCAATCTTGACAGCAATCTTTCCTTCGAAAACCAGCATCTGTAAAACTGTGTTTTTCCATCTTAAAAATATATCTAAATTACGACCTATGTGTCACGCTGTCACTTCCCACGCCTACCAATCCCGCCACCTGGACACGATCACAATCACCGGAGTACTGATCACCCGCACCTGCTATCACTCACTGGCCCTGGCATAAAAGACTCTCACCATTCAGTCTATGGCTGGTCTCAAGGTTACATACCTGATGTTCCTGATTCGTCTGCCTGCTTTTCTCCGCTAGCCTGCCTGTCTGAGTCACTGCTCGTATTTGGAATGATGAGATAAGGAAAGAACTTTTGAGTTTCTGAGTTGAACTTTGCTTACTAAGACTCTGTTACCTTTTTCATGTTTGTTCATGGCGTGAAGCCGCCGGAGTATGTGATTCATTAAAATTCTCATCTTATGCTACCTTATGCTTACGACCTATGCTTTCAACCTCTAATGCAGAAATATTAATTCATGCGTTTATGACCTCGAGGTTAGATTATTGTAATGCTTTATTGGGTGGTTGTTCTGCACGCTTAATAAACAAACTTCAGCTAGTCCAAGACACAGCAGCTAGAGTCCTTACTAGAACTAGGAAGTATGATCATATTAGCCCGGTTCTGTCAACACTGCACTGGCTCCCTATCAAACATCAGATAGATTTTAAAATCTTATTAATTACCTATAAAGCCCTGAATGGTTTATCTCCTCAATACTTGAGCGAAATCCTATGACATTATAGTTCTGCTAGCTAACCTAGCTTACACATAACACACTAATACGCTTCTATTATTCAAATCCATTAAAGGATTGTTGTTAGGCTGCATTAATTAGATCAGCTTGAACCGAGAACACTCCTCATAAAATATGATGTATTTGTTGCATCATATAAAGAATGGCATCTACTTCTTTCTTTTCTTATTCTGTTTCTCAGATCA
>NC_056701.1:8532118-8544618 GCF_018831695.1 Puntigrus tetrazona | reverse complement strand
CCACACTCACACACACACACACACACACACACACACACACACACACACACACACACACACAGGCATCCACTGGTTTCATGTAAAGCTGGTAGATGGATCTGACGCACCTGAAG
Source organism: Puntigrus tetrazona (assembly GCF_018831695.1). Classification (NCBI taxonomy): domain Eukaryota; kingdom Metazoa; phylum Chordata; class Actinopteri; order Cypriniformes; family Cyprinidae; genus Puntigrus; species Puntigrus tetrazona. The sequence goes on along the minus strand of NC_056701.1, from coordinate 8,544,505 downwards.
AGCTGTCTCTGTGAATCTTCTGCTTCAATCTCTGGTGGTTTTTTACGATTCTCCAGCTCTTATAAGCACTTCACACCCTCCACCCCAAACTTTTTCCACCGTCACACCATTAGCTCACACACAAACACACACACAGACGGATGACTTCACAGGTGTAGGAGTGTGTTTGTGTCATATCTGGAGTCAGACAGAGAGAGTACACAGACAGAGAAACCTTTGCTTCTGCTCAAATACACTGGTTTTTCTGGTTAAGATGGTGAAGCAGTGAAGTAGAGTGTGGTTAAACAGGCTGACCAGAAAAACTATTGCTTAACACCCAAAACACGAGCCTTGAGCCACATGCTTCTCCTCCTCAGGTTCCTTGAAAAACAACTAAAATGACTCATGAAGGTCAAACATTGAAAAATAGTAACTCTTCAACATGGAAATACTGAGCGCTTTATCTTCCATTGCTGGATCATGTCTGTCTGTCTGATGTGTTTTCTCCATTCTACTGCTGCTGTAAATATTTGACACACACTTGGGACTCAGAACTCAGCCCACAACACACACACACACACACACACACACACACACACACACTCAATCCTGCTGTTTGGCTGCAGTGTGTGTTAAAGTGTGATTCATGAGTGTGTGGGACGTTCGATGGCACACTTGAAGATTTAACACTGCTGGTCGACAAATGTGTCAAAACAATGCCATGATAGAAAAGATACTCACACACACACACACACACACACACACACACACACACACACACACACACTCTAAACCCGGTTAAGTTGAATTTACTTAAAAAACTGGTTGCCCTAAAAAATGAAGGTAATATTTACTTGAAAACTTGAAGTAATCATTACTTAAATATATGTCATTTTAACAACTATTTTAAGTTGAATTTACTCATAACTTAGTATAGCTACCCAATGACTCCCAGAGTGCATTGCAGCAGAATAAATGATGCTGAGTTTGTCGTGTCAGTACTAGCACAACAAAAAGAACAAATAAAATGGCTATGCAATTAATAAAAATATTGTTGAATCATTGTTGTGATTCAGCATATACCACAATTATTTAAGTATTATAATATCCAAATTAAAAGCTTCTCAAGTGGTTTATGAAAAACATTGAAAGTGGAAAAGATCATTAATAAACCAAAAAAAAATGAATAATTAAATAAATACACTAATAGAAAAAATAATATAACTAAATAATAAATAAATGAAAACATAAGTCACCTTCTAAAAGCAAGCTATTTATTATATTTCTTCCACTGAAACCAAACAACTCTGATTGATATAATGCTGTTAAAGAGGAAACTCTGCTTATTACAAGTATGATAGAACCATGTCTTCCACCACAAAGTACAGCAGTAACGATGCCATGAACGACACTGCTTCTATGAGAGACACCTTTAGAGATCAAATTTACATTAACATTATTAATTCATCATTGTCATTAGGATATGTTCCCAAAACCTTCAAACTGGCTGTAGTTAAACCTCTCATTAAGAAACCCTCTTGATCCCAAAGACTTAGTAAATTACAGACCAATCTCTAATCTCTAGAAAAGGTAGCTGTTACTTTTCAACCTATACATGTTACATCTGGAGGATATTATCAGGAGACATGGTGTTGTCTTTCACTGTTATACTGATGATCGTCAGGTTCTAGGACTGTCTTGTTCTTGTTTTCCATGCCCCATGTCCTCTGTTAATTGTATCATTACATTCAGGTGTGTCTTATTAATTAAGTCATTTGATCCATGCGATATCATCCAGTCTTGTCTTTGTATGCGTGTGTATTCTGTTTACCTTCCTTCCTTCCATTGTGGCTCATTAAAGACTGTTATTAGTTCTTAGCTCCTACACCGCGTGACAATGACACCCAGCTCTATCTTTCATCACAGCCTGGTGATACACACCAAATTGAGAAACTAACAGAATGCATAGTCGATATAAAAAACTGAAAGATTATTAACATCTTAATGCTAAATACAGAAAAAACAGAGGTGCTAATAACTGGACCTAAAAACCCCACATATAATAATCTAGAACACAGTCTAACAATGCTTTATTGGGTGGTTGTTCTGAACGCTTGATAAATAAACTTGAGCTAGTCCAAAACACAGAGTCCTTACTAGAACTAGGAAGTATGATCATATTAGCCCGGTTCTGTCAACACTGCACTGGCTTACAATAATTTACCCTCAGGGTCATAAACACATGAATGAACATTTCTGCATTTGACGTTGAGAGCATAAAGTGTTCTGCCTCCTGGTCTCTCATTGCCTCTGTGTTCCCGTTCCTTTGCTCTTGTTAGTTCCCTTGGCAACTGATTGACTCCTCCCTCTTGTTAGCTCATCATCTCATGCACTTAAAGCCCTGTTCGTCAGTCAGTTCCAGCAAAGTAATGAACCCTGTTTTTACAAAGCTTTTCCTTGTGTTTCTAGTCTCGCCTTGTTTACCAAAATTCCTCTTTATCTTGGATCACTATTCTGGATTGCCCCTTTATGGACTCACCCTGGACTCTTCTTGTGTTTGGCTCTGCTATTCCTGTTTGCCGATCTCTCAAACCCTGCCTGATTGACCATGTGTTTTTAATAAAGCCCTGCAAATGGATCCGCACACCTCGAACCCTTATTCGTCACACTTACGATCATCTCTCAAATATGCTCTCTGTCTTGTAAACGATTCCTAACTAATGTCAACACCAAATGTGGCTCACTTTGCATTCAGCTGATATTTATTGTATTTGAAGGGAAATATCTGAAGAATAAATAATGTTAAAACTAGTTACCAGTATTTGGTGTCCCTCTATCAAAGCAATTGCATTGAAACATTCCTGTCTGAGCACTAAAATACACTAAAAATCTTGCAGTAGTCTTCTCAATTTAAGATTATATATTTGAATCAATTTCAGGGGAAACCTTTCATTTGGAGGAAGGGATTTTTTTCAGAGTTTAGTTTAGTTTAGCACATTGAAAAACACAGCTCCTTGGTTCCTGTGGTTTTAACAGCCTAAATAGCTCTGTATTTGGAGGAGAAGGTGGTGTAAGGACACAGTGGTCCACTATGAGGAGCTACAGCTGTATTCTTCTCTGGAATCAGAAACACGTTCATAAGGGCTAGTTTGAGTAAGCACATTTAATCAGTTACAGATGCTGTTTCTTACTGGTAAAAAATATAATATTGACAATATTGAATACATTCTTGGCAATTCAATTAACTTGCTCAGAGCAGAAATGAACTTTCTATTTTTCTGTTTAACACTGTAAAGCTGCTTTTCTACATAATGCGTATAAAGCACAATATGATTATTTAAAAACATAAAAATGATTAGGAAAAAAGAGCAAATGAATCATTTTATTCTTTTATTTTCTAAAAGCTAAAGATGTAGTTTTTCCACAGTGTGATTCCGCCCCCATCTGTTCACAGCTCAGAACGGCATCTCACTTCATTTGATCATGACATCTGATGCAGGAGTGATGAAGAGCCGTCTGGAGAAGACGATGTGAATCTACTAAACATCACTGTACAGACCACGTCAAGAAGTGTTAGCGTTAGCCGTAATCCCTGCTAAACCTCTTCCTGACTAGATCTTCAGCCTAGTATAATCACATTAGCAGCCTTCTATATATAAAACGCCATCAGATGGAATGATTATATAAAGAAAGAGCACATTTCACAGAAAGTCCAAATATCTGAGACCACACTGTCTGTCAAAACAAAGCTGGAAATAAACTAACATTACAGTATAAAACTAGCTAAAGGTTTGTCAAGACAAGATTTAAGTCGGCTGGAGAAATCTACAAGTTTTAAAAGCTAAAAGTTTGAACGATTTCAGTGTGAAGTACTTTAAAGTTTAAAGTGGTTTTAAATATTGGTTGCTAGGGTGTCGCTGAGGTGTTCTGGGTAGCTGCTGGAATGTTGTGATGTAATTCCTGTGGTACTCGGGTGGTTTCCAGGGTGTTACTAAGCATTTGTTGGAGTATTCTGGGCAGTTTCTAGGCTGTTGTTAGGCTACCTGAGGTGGTTGCCAAGGGTCTGTATATGTTTATAGATAGATAGATTAGAAATATTAGATAGATACGTTTAAATGGGTTGCAAATGGCACTATAGTACTTGGTTGAGTCTTATAGCATTCTGGGAGTTTAAGTTTGAATTTTGATGGATGGAGTTTGAATAGTCTTGGCTCATTTGAACATCATTTTTAATCTTCATTTTCGACAATAAACAGAACTTAACAAAATACAAACCTAACAAACTAAAACACAAACGAATAAACAACATACAGTGTACAGTATGTATTACATACAGTTGTTACTGAAGGAACTGCTTCGGGTGAAAGACGAAGGAAAACACCGTTGTAAATGTAAACCGGTGGATCAAGAAAAAAATACTGCATTACAAAAAAATCTAAACAATTAAGGCATACTTTACATTTTCGTTTTAATTAATGCAATAACTAATATATAATAATTGTTTTAATTAATGATGTTAATTATTAATTGAAACAACTCATTTGCTTAGAAATATATATATAAACCTTTTATTTTGTAAAAACCAGTCATTCATGCTTTTTAGAGTCATTTTATAGTTTAATATGTTACCATAGTTATTTCCCTGTATCTTAAATCTTATATCTGAGCTTAAAAATCCTAAAACTTCTGTGCTTAAGGAAACTTAAGAGAGCTGTTTCGATCCCTCACATTTATTAAGTTGAAATAGTTACTAAAGACTTTGTGGCAAGGTTTAAAGGAACACGTAAGCAGTCAACAGAAATAGTGACAGGCTTCCCTTCCCTTCAGTAAACCCTTAGGCCTTCTCTTGAACCCATGTTTCACTAGAGTACCCTTAACCTTATAAATAAAGATTTTCTTATCTTAAGAGTTCTCATACAACGGGGCTTTTACGCTTTATGTTTTACGCTTCGACACTCACAAATAAACAGAGTGTGACGTGTTTTTTTCAGCTCATTAACAATTAAATCTTGCTGCTTTGTTCTGGATTAATTGTAGAGTTTGTATAGAACTGGCTGGACGAGCTGTCAAGAGGAAGACCTGAGCTGTGAAGCTATCGTCAGACCATCAGGACGGATTGAGAGGAACAAGAATAATTAGGTTAAATAGCATAATCACTAAAAACCTAATAAATAAGAATATCCTGCTGTAATAAATCATTCTTGAATGTGATCAAAGCAAAACAGCATGTTACAGACATTGTTGATTTCACCATGTTTACCGTGGTAAGCGTGTTAAGTGAAGAGCACTTCATGTTCACTGACATGTCAGGCCCTGTTTGGTCACATCCAATTACCCACAATCCCCCGCTCACTTCAGGACACTCTAAAGCTGTAAACTGGATTACTGTGCTCAGCCATAGTCTTCTCTGCTTTCAGATCCGTCTTCATGATGCTGTCCCTGCGAACGCCAGGGAAAACAACCCAAGCAAGCGTTTCATAACACTCCTTGTTCCTCCTCAGGTTTTGTTAAAGGTCAGAGGTCGGTTCATCGGAGTCCAGAGCAGATTGGCCCAGATTATTAACCCATCTTCAGACGACACGCTTCTCTCACATATATGCGTTACATAACACTCATCCTGACTGAACACCTCAGACACATCTACTGCTGGCATTGACACGGAGATGAGAGTCACCTACAACCAATGATATGTGATGTTGAGCCAGAGCTAGCGGTGAACATGAGCGAGTCATCATCTCCAGCGTGCCTCCAGTCTTCAGCGCAGGTCTGAAATACGTGCTGGAGAACACTATAGCTATCTTAATCCAGACTATCCCTCGTGTCATACACAACCGGTCAAAAGTTCATGAACAGTTAGCTTTTTTTATAGAAAGTTTTTAAAGAATCCTCTTCTGTTCACCAAGCCTGCGTTTATCTGACCTAAAGAATGGCCAAAGAGGTAATATTGTGGGATATTTTTTACTTCTTCAGTTTCACATGATCCTTCAGAAAACATTTTTATTTTTATTACCAATATTTAAAACAGCTAAGTACATTTTTTTCAGAATTCTCTGATGGAAAGATCCAAAGATAATAATAATAAACTTTTGTAACTTTATAAACTATTTCATTCAAAAGCTAGGAGTACACATAATTTTTTTGGTTTTTTTTTTTTTGTATGTATTCTTTTTTTTAGCAAGGATGCTTTAAATTGATCAAAAGTGACAATGAATAATATATATATTGTAACAAAAATTTAGATTTCAGATAAATAGTGTTCTTCTTTGCATGCATCAAAGAAACCTAAAAAATATATACTCAGCTCTTTCAACATAATAATGATATGAAGGAAACCCAGGGATGGGTTCTGGTTCCTTGCCCTCTTAGTTGGGGACACTTACTTTCTAGTGATTATCATCAGTTTGGTTACCACTCTGTTCTCATATTTGATACTCTTCAGTGCTTCAGTGTTTTTTTTGCTGATTTGGGTCAAATAAATGTTAAAATCTTACTTTAGTGTATTTGGTCATATTAGCCAGCAATAACACGTATTATAGACATAACAAAAAGACTCTCAAGTGATCCATGAAGGCCTTGCTGAAACATTAGTCTGCTTTCATGGGTTTGTGTGTTTGTGAAAAGCTGCATCTTCTCACATGTTCAGGAAACGAGACTGTAACCTTGAGATTTAAGCATCATGACCACACACACACACACACACACACACACACACACACACACACACACACACACACACCTGATGAAGTCTAAAGAGCATTAAGTCCATTAGTGTTTCCCTAACAGGAGCTGCAAGCTGCTCTCTGACCTTTAGGGAAACTATAAGAGAGCAGGAGAGACCGAGAGCCTCATTCCACTGACAGACGGAGAGAGGGACGCACTTACGGACCGCAAGCACAGGTAAACACACACACACACACACACACACACACACACACACTTCAGAGAGCTATAATACTGCTCTTCCTCTCGGACAGATCTGTAGTTACAAACGATGATCATCCATTAGCTCTGTTATGTCTAGTCTGTTTGTTTTGTGCAGATCAGTTTTCTTTGCTCTGGTGTTAAAGCAGGAAAACAGACATACTGCTTGGAGTGAAATATTCATGATGAAGAAGCTTTTAAACAGCATCACATGAAGCTAGAAACACCAGCGTCTAAACCACAGACAGACAGATGCTACTGTATAACCGGGCAGATAAAGGAAATCTTATAAATCTGTTATGCTAATGAGCTTAGCATCTTAATGAGGCAAGATGTAACAGTGTTTAACGTGGAGGACTCTAGTGAGATGATCATCTGATCGGTGTCTGACACGTCAGGAATACTCGCATTCTTCCTCAAGAGCTTTATTCTGTGATTGTGAGTGTTATTACAATGGATAAATCAAAAACTAAAAATTTTCTAATAAATCTAATAAGATCTTCAAAATGTGATTGAAAATCCTAGATTTGTGCTCGGGGCACTGCCGACGTTCTTCTGAGCAGATTCAGTCATTCTTGACACACCTCACACAACAAGATAGTCTTTAAAAGCAAGATATGTCAGATGTAAATAAGAAGTAATCTGAGACATATGAGGCTGATTATGAAGAGCTTTAAAAGTAAGGAGCAGAATCTTGTAGCCAATCGAGATGACAGAGAACAGAGGAGATGTGCTCGATGGAGAAGGTTCTAGTAATTATACAGTCACTTCTGGACCAACTGAAGTATATGAAGGAGTTTGTGAGGAAGTTCAAACTGAAGAGAGAACTAGAACAACAGCTGTGGAACTGGATGTGAGACGCTGGAGTAATATTCACATGCTTTCAAAAGACAAAGTTGTATCAAGGACAACACTCAGATTTTTAAGATAAGAAAATGAGGAGATTAATGAGTTAAAAATAGAAAGTAAGAAAGTAAGAAGAACCTGTTTTGTCTATATTCATTTTATGAGTTTTAAGAGATTTAATCTCTTTTAAGCAATCCAAAAGAAAGAAAAATAGAATTTGCCTCAGAGGGCAAATAGAGCTGGGTTTTCTACACATAACAACTAAACCTAATGCCATATTTCCTAAAAATATAACCAAGAGGTAATAAGTAAAAAATAAATAAAAGAGGGTCCAAAACAGAGCCTTGGGAAAACCAGCACTAACAGACGAAGACAATGCTCTGATTCCAGTTCCAGTTTGATTGGAGTAATCCCATAATCCTAGAGTCCAGTGACGTGCTCTGGTCGTAAGCGTTGTTCCTGCGCGTGTGTTTCAGGGAAACGCAGACATGAACGCGGCTCCTCCTGCAGGAAGTGCTCTGGCCACACCCGCCAGCACCGCCGGACCAACCACGCCCAAGAAGGGGCCGCCCAAGTTCAAGCAAAGACAGACACGTACCTTCAAGAGCAAGGCCCCCAAGCCCGGACAGAAAGGGTACAGACACTTACATATACGCACACACACACACACACACAACACACACACACACACACACACACACACACACACAAATGCTGCGGTCACTGAGTTTCTCTCTTGTCTGCAGGTTCGGTGATGACATTCCTGGTATGGAGGGTCTCGGCACAGGTGAGTCATGGTGACACTCACACTCACACACACACACACACTTGTGTTCAGTGTTTAACGCCTGTGTCTTGTCTCATGACAGACATCACTGTGGTGTGCCCATGGGAAGCGTTTGGAGACATGGAGCTCAGCGATCTGGCCAAATATGGCATTATATAAGCTTGGCCTCCTTCAGCCCCGCCCCCTCACCCAGTGGCCCCACCTCTTTTGCTCAATGTTGTCGTGAGGTTATGATGTATGATGGTAAAGGACTGTTTCAATGCATGGTTACTGTCATGATTGATATGATTGCTATTGTCATTATTATTATTATTATATAATATTTTATATTTTGTATATGCTGTGATAAGACGACAACTTATCCCCTCCCACTCCCCAGCTGTCAATCAACATCCTGAAATCTAGTCATCAGGGTTAAGACACGCCCCTAGCTGCGACTTCGCCCTTATTACAGAAGGTGTGTTTCCTGTAGCAGCGATGACTGATGACATCACTTCCTCTGTCTCGTAGAGCCTGTCCCATAAACACATTTATATTATTAAATGTGTCATGTGTGATTACCGGAGTAGAAATCCAATTAAAGTTTCTATTTTCACTAACTCTATTGACGTTATTGCACTAGAATAAAAGCAAATATCATAACATGGTGATGAATATCATTACATACCATTCTGAAAAGCACATTAACATACTGAGTCATGATAAGAACGATTGGTGTGTTTGCTCATGTGTGTGTGTGTGTGTGTGTGTGTGTGTGTGTGAGAGAGAGAGAGATAGAGAGAGAGACTGTTCACATACACATAATGCAAATTCAGGAAGAGCAGGAAGAAATCTGTTCAGTTCATCATCTGTGCGTCCCTCCTCCCATCCTACACACACACACACACACACACACACACACACACACACACACACACACACAGACAGACAGTGTGTGAGGGACGGTGATGGACGAAGCGACAGGCTGCAGGTACGACACTTCTCTAATACTATCAGAATGAAATCAGGTGACAATTCGGACAATTCTATGGAGTGTAAATGTCTGCTGTGTGTGTGTGTGTGTGTGTGTGTGTGATTGAGATTCAGATTCTTTACTTACACAGACGACTGTTTCGTTCAATCGCAGGACAGGTTTCCTTATATCATGTAAAGATCCATGATTCATTAGCTGCTTGTTTCATCCAGTTCAGCAAACATTTCTAAACTACTGTAACTACTGCCAGATGACAAGCTCAAAGAACAACCGATGTGAAATATGTGGAAGGGAGATGTGTAGCAGGAAAGACATTAAAGCAGAGGATAAAATCACTGATAACGGTGTCACAGTTGAGCTTTTGTCCTGCAGAGGAAGAGCAATACATCCGTCTCCATCAGCCCTTCAGCGTCTACACACAGGTTAAAGACAGGAAAGATTAGGAAAACAGTGAAGTCCGGTCACCTGTATTTCTTCAGAATGATTTCTAAAAGATCTTCTCTGTTTTGAGTACGGGTCTGACCAATACAGCCAACTGGAAATCAAGAGGTTGTGATTTTTTCCACGAGCAGAGGGCTTCGTCTCTTTCACTTTGTCGCTCACTGCTAATTTAGTCATGAAGAACTTGGACGAAAGCAGAGAGCTGTCATAAGAGAAGCTGTCGGTTTCAGTGTAGTCGCAAACTACATATACACATTAAAACAATGTAATAATGTTTGTGTGCACTGTATAACAAGGTACGATAAAGTTGGGGGACTTTTCTGAAACTTCTTGAAACTTCTGCCATCACAACTCCCTAGACTAATAAAATAACCAATTATACTTTCACAACTGCATTTGAAGAAAGCATGCCATTTCAAACACTGACTTGTGCTCTTTTACATGATAATTATATTAATTAGAGGGAGGTTACCAGATCTGTTCGGCTGCATCTTCATGTCTGGAAAAGAGGCCTAAGCACAGTTGTGTACATTAGTGTACATGATATCTTGATTTAGGACCTCAGGAGCTGGGTAGTTTATAGATGCGCCCCAAAAACCTTGGAAATCACCTAAAGTCAAAATGTAAAACTAATTCAAAATCGAGCTTTTACAACTAAAAGCTGATTTATACTTCTGTGTCAAACACCATAGCTGCGTTTGAGATTCGTTCGAAGCAGTTCTAAGATTCGGTCTCTAAAACCCCCCCTTTAATATAATTTAATGTTACATCTTCTTATTTAAAATGAAAAAAAGCAAAAAAACAATTGTAGTATACATTACTTGATACAGAAAACAGGGTTGTTCTGCCATATAGTATTTCTGTCAGCAGCACTATAAGTTCATTGTAGTTTGAGGGAATGCCAGAACTATTGCTTATCTTCATAAGTCCTGTTCCACTGTCATCTCTTTTTTGTAGTTTTATATAAATGACCTGTTCTTTGATAGATTTCTTTGACGGCTGTTGACCCAGACTAACACAACGACACAGCTGTATAAATCAGCATCAGCCTTCCTCAGCTGTGTTGTGTAAAAGACACAGGTATTTGAGAAAGAGTAACTGACAGTTCTTTGCTGTAGATCGCTGTGAGCACGAGAGAAGAGGACATCTCTAGAGTCTTAATGGAGCTCCTGTCCGGGGGTCAGAGGTCAAACGGCTCACGTCCGGCGGGCTGCGGCTTGACTCTTCCTCCTGAGTTCTGGCCGCTGTGTGATGGATGGGGTATTGCGGTGCAGACTGTGTCCGGCGCAGGGTTGGTCAGCTGTGTGGCGCTGATGCTTGCGCTGCTGGGGTCGGCGTGTGCGTCTGGCTCATCGGCGGTGGCGCTAATGCTCTTCCTGCTAGCGACGGCTGGAATATTCTCCCTTCCCTACTGCTTCCTTGTGGCCCTGTCCTCGCAGACGTGCCCGGCTCGGGTGTTTGCGTTCAGCGTGCTCTTCAGCCTGGTGTTCGGAGCTCTGCTAGCGCGTGGGCTAGCGCTGCTGGGCGTGGTACTAGTGCGTGGCTGGAGGGAGGTGGGCGTGGTCGCGGCGCTAGGGCTAGTGCAGGTCATCGTAGCGGCCGAGTGGCTGCTGGTGGTGCTGACGCGTGATGAAAAGACCTGCCAGTTCTCACGGCCTGAGTTCGTCATGCTCCAGATCTACGTGATGGTGCTGCTAGCCGCGGGGCTAGCGACGGCCCTGCTCTGCCTCCGGCACTCCTGCTTCAGTTACAGCTACAGCTCCAGTGGGCATCCGCGGCGGCGGAGCAAACTGCGTGCAGCGCTGCTGGTGCTGACACTACTGCTGAGCGCCATCGTCTGGATCGTCTGGGTCACGCTCCTCGTGCTCGGGAGCCGCGGGCCACTCTGGGACGAGCCCGTCATCTGCGCGGCGCTAACTGTTAACGGCTGGGTGCTGCTGCTGGGACATGGCTTCCCTCAGGTCCTGCTGATGTGCGAGCGCACCGCTCCTGCCAGAGACCCGCCACTGGACCTCACCGGCTGGAGGAGCCCCAAGACCGGCGCCGACAACCACGACTTCCAGACGGACACAGACACCAGGAGAGGTGATCACAGGGACCTGCTGCTCCATACACTCAATACCGCTCAACAATCACTGATAATAGTGCTATCCAGGGTTTGAAAGTAACACCCACCAACCTGCAAAATGCTGGTAAAAATCAGCTCATGATCATTTGTGTACCAAAAATGGAATTTTTATATATTTACACTAGGAAATTTACAAATTATCTCCAGGGTCACATATAAGGTCAAGTTCAGTTTATTTATATAGCACATTTAAACACCTAGTGTATACCAAAGGTCTTTACAAAACCAAAGATAAACAAGATATAAAATAAAATAAAAGTAACCACAAAACAGACTAATAACCAACAACGTTAATACAAGCAATTAAATTAA
>NC_056701.1:8507118-8527118 GCF_018831695.1 Puntigrus tetrazona | reverse complement strand
CTTCAACTAAAAAACATCCAAATTAAAGTGAAATATTTTATCTACTAAATCTTTAAACTCTAAAAGTGGTGTAGGAAGTAAACACCAGACGAAAAAATGAGTTTAGAGAATTCCAACAAACACATTCATGAGTTAGGCAGATCTCTGTCAGTCACATTATAACTCTCAGTTTCAGTCTGTTTCAGAGTAAAGCACATTGTGGAAGCCACCTTTAGTGAAATGAAAGTAAAAGCCACAGTAAACTGGCAGGTCTGCGCTCTCTGAAGAGAGTCCAGGCTCACAGTCCAGATACTGAGACATACACCACTAGAATACAGAAACCCACACTGAGGAAGACGGTGGTCTTTTTAACAGGTGCACATCTATGCCTCAAGAATGGCCACCAGTGAAAAAAATCATTGTCTCCCCAAAAAATGCATCAAAATGCTTCAAAATTATGTATCCTTGATTGTTAGCAATGCAGTCAGTTTTATCAGAGCTTTATTTAACAGTGACAATGCACATCAATAACTAATCAATAGTTAGTCAGAAGGGTATTTTGTTTCCACAGACTCTGGACTAATGGTAAAAATGTCACCCTAAATTTGAAAAAAAAAAAAAAATCTATACATAATACACACATGATGATGATGATGATGATGAAGGCAGAGTTCTTGCTCAACTGAGAGCAAAACTTAAACCTAGACTCCAGCTATGATATGTTATGGGCATCTAACAAGTAACACATATTAGAAGTGAGAAAGAGAAGCACTCTTTCTGATAAAGACATAGAAGGAAGTCTTAGCTTGTATCCAGATCAGATCAGAACCCAGAGCTGAAGTTCATCTGAGACCAGAACACACACACACTCACACACACACACACACACACACACACACACACACACACACACACACACACACACACACACACACACACACACACACACACACACACACACACACACACACACACACACACACACACACACACACACACACACACACACACACACACACACACACACACACACACACACACACACACACACACACACACACACACACAGACACACACACACACACACACACACATACACTCATTTCTACACTCACCAAACACTACAGTAGATTCTCTTTCACATGTAAGACTATAGGGCACACTCATACTGCATCTGAACTTTGACAGACGTTTTCAGCTAAAAAAGGGATTCAAATATATGTAAAAAGAGAGGAATCAGCGAGAAAAAAAGTACCTTTCTCTTTCTCGTAATGCTTTATCTTTCAACTGTTAATCTGTTAAAGTCCTTCAGGTGTCAATCTTCAATCTTCTTATTTTCCTCTTTGGTTTTCTGAAGGTCCTCCAGATAATCTCACTGAAGCTGGAGCGAGGTTCCCTTCACAGTTATATTAACAGAGCTTGAATAACTGAAGAAACAGAAAGCCTCTCGTGATCTTTCTCCCAGGCTCTGGCTTCATTGATTAACGATCATCAGCGATTAATCACTGTCCACAGTCACAATGTTCTGGACCGTTTCTTCTACTGCTATTATTTTTGTTCTTATTACCAGTACTTTTATGCTGTTTTACTTGTGATATTTTTGTGTGAGGGAAAGGTGGATGTTTGGGGGGTAATATTTGCTTTCTTTCCCTTACAACAATGTGTTCTTGTATACATGGCCACACTGAATTACTCAGAGAACCACAGGCAGAAAGGAACATGTGTGTGTCGAGATCTCGCTGTAATCCAGACTGTGGTGAAGTGTGTGTAAGATATGACTGAGATCAGCATCGTACCTGCAGTCATTGTTTCTGAGGCCCGTTCACACTCTTTCTGTCAGTCTGATCCGGATTCACTTCACTTCTGCTCTGTCCTGTAACAGAATCCCACGTCAGTTTCATTTCACACACATCATCTTCTTGTATGATAAACACACACAGAAATGAACCCAGATAGCACAAATGTCTTTAAGATATCAGATTTACAAACATGTTAAATCAAAAGACATCTAATATTACGAAAACATCGGATAAACATATTGTAGATGAGCAGAACTCAGTTAAACCGCATCCATGGATGTGTGCTCCAGAGAATTTAAGTCTGTTTTTGTTTGAACTTCCGCTTTCACGACGTGAAGTTTATTTTTCCTTTTTTTATTATTATGATTTGTGTATGTCCGCTTCAAATATACTTCTCCTATATAATAGTGCACTTTGTCACACGCTCACACGATTAAGGTTTAACGGATGAATAAACAGGCTGGTGTTGCGCAAGGTCTTCGAGGTGCTTTCAGAGGAATCTTCAAGGTATTGGTTTCGTTTCTGCTCTACTGAAACACTCCGGCTCCGCTGACGTCACTCGAGCTGAGCACCAATGAGCACAGCGCAGCGGGGACGTGCGCAAGACCGCGGCGGGCACGCGCACAGCAGCGGGGATCCGCAAAGAGAGAAGCAGGACGCGAGCGCTCCTCATTTTTAACTACATACTGAACAAGGCAAGTTTATTTACCCTGTGGCCATTCTGTTGCATGCGTTACATCGGAAGGCTTCCCAAATTCTATGCTCTAAGTATTTACTCATATAAAAAACTTGTCATTATGTTCGTTAAGAGGATTGTGTGAGTTGTAGTTCTTTAAGAGATTCTTATGGCGTTTTGTTGCAGGGAAATCAAACGGATCGCCATGGACGGGTGCGCGCAGATGTGTAAATGTTTCCTGATCCTGTTTAACGTTCTATTTGCAGTGAGTTTTTATTACTATCTACTCTTAATCGCCGTCTCCCTTACTTAAAGCCTGCTATAATTATCGTTTTAATACAGAAATGTTTATAGGGAAACGAAGCTAGTTTCACTTTCAGCTCATTTGCATAAAGCGCAGTGAAGGCAGAGCTCTTTTACTGCAATTGTTTCTGAGAGCTGTGAGTTTAATACTCTTCTATCCGTTAAACACCGTGTACTTAGATAAAAGCCAGCTATAAATGTCCTACACATGTTTGCTGGTGTGTCTGAGCGCTGTGATCAATCTCTTTCAGCTGGTGGGCTTCGGTCTGGTGGCTCTGGGAATGTGGCTTCGGTTCGGTGCAGAGACCCGAGGATTCTTCGACATTGACCTGAACACAGCTCAGTTCAACATCGGTGTGTTTCTCATTTCCTCTGCTGTTTGTCACTGCCCCATGTTACTTGCGTGATATCAAGCTGTGATGCTCCGTGTGTGTGTGTGTGTGTGTGTGTGTCTGCAGGAGTGACCGTGCTAGTGGTCACCGGCGTCCTGATGCTGCTGGTGGCCATCATCGGTGACTGTGGAGCCTGCAACAACAGCAAATCAGCTCTCGCAGTGGTGAGGAAGACCATCGCTGCAAACACCTCACACTCATCTGACGTCCCTGGTCAGATCTACACACACCTGTCAAGAGAAGAAGAGAAGCTCAAAAACGCATGGCTCTTCTCTTCTTTCTCTTTTCTTCGTTCATAGCTATGAATGAGAATAGAGAGTTATTTCATAACATTTTGGATTTTTTGATGTTCAGTTTTCTGGCCTGCTGTCCTTTCTGATCATCATTGAAATCGCAGCCGGCGTGATGGCGTTCATGTGGCACGACCAGGTAAAACACACTCTCAGTCTATTTGATAGAGGGTGATTTGATCAAATCTGTGTTGTTAAAAATGCTATATAAATAAAACTGATTGATTGATTGACACTCTCACACAAACACACACACTCTCTCACACACACATGCACAAATCACTCTTGCTCTCACACTCATTCACACTCTTATACGCTCTCACACTCATTCTCTCACTCACATACACACTCACTCTCTCTCACACAAACACATGCACACTCTCTCTCACACTCATTTACTTACACTCTCACAACAACTCTCAGTAATTCCCTCATGTTGACACTCTCACTCTCACATACACTCTTTCGAGCTCTCAGTCTCACACTCTCACTCTCACGCTCTCACACACACTCATTCTCTCACTCTTTCACACTCTCAGTCTCATATTCACAGTCATATACACTCTCACACACATTCTCTCACACGCTTGTGTTTTCACACTCACGCTCTTACATACACTCTCACACTCGTTCTCTCTCTCACTCACTCACTCACGCTCTCACACTCTCACATACACTCATTCTCTCACTTTCTCATGCTCTCAGGCTCACACTCATGCTCCCACACATGTACACACCCTCACGCTCTCACTCTCTCACACATGCACAAATACACTCTTGCTCTCATGTCACATACAGTCTCACTCACTCACTCTCTCACTCACTCTCTCACACACACTCTCACACACAAGTTCTCACACTCGCAATCTCACAAACTCTCATTCACTCACTCTCATGCTCTCACATACACTCTTACACTCATTCTCTCACTCTATTCAATTCAGTTCACTTAGATTTATTGGCATTACAAAAGCACATTTTGCATTTCCAAAGCATGCATAGGAAAAGAGAACATATACATAAAAAAATATTTGGAACAATATATTCCACGTCTCCAGTTTTAACAGCACATGGATTTGATTCTTTTATTGTTATGGGGAAATCTAAAGGGTTGCTTTGTTTTGATTGATTTTTCCAAAAACAAATTTCATTATTTAATTTTAACTTTAAAATTGAACTGGAGGTTAAGTGCTGGGCGTCCGGTCAGAGGAGAACTGACCCCAACTGAGTCTGGTTTCTCCCAAGGTTTTTTTTTCTCCATTCTGTATGCATGGGGTTTTGTTTCCTTGCCGCTGTCGCCTCTGGCTTGCTTGGTTGGGGACACTTAACTTCTAGTGACTATCGTTGAATTGACTACAGAGACCGTCTCTGCATTTAATAAGAAATTGGTCACTCTCGTCACTATATATCCCTGTCATTATACTGTACAGTGCTTTGATGCAACCTGTGTTGTTAAAAGCGCTATATAAATAAAAATGATTGATTGATTGATTGAATTTTAGTCAGAGCTTTGAACTTCAGCTGAGATATATAATTCTTGAAAATTATTTTTCCATATCTCCTCATCTTGGATAACCAGATCTTCTTGAGTTGATTTGTATAGTACATTCCATTTATCCCAGAATTTGTTTGAATTTATTGTTCTTTTTTATTATTTCTTCAAACTGGTCCTGCAGAAATTGGGCTTTTTTCCAGCGGAGTGTTCCTTTGTATTGCCTTAGAGCCTCGCTGAAGGTTTTCTGGTTTCCACTCTCATGCACGCTGTGTGTTGTGTGTGTTGTGTGTGTTGTGTGTGTTGTGTTGCAGGTTTCAGATGAGTTGGTTAAATTCTACACCACCATCTACGCTCAGTATCTGAACACCAGAAGTCCCGGTCAAGCGGTCACCCTCAAATTATTCCACAACGCTGTAAGAAACACACACTCACACACTCTCACACTCACACACTCACGTGTGGTATGACAGGCATGTGTGTGTGTTTTCAGTTCGACTGCTGTGGCATCGGGGGAACGATTGAGATGTTTGTGCGAGACACCTGTCCAGACGGCAACTTGCTGAAGCAGCTCACCTATTCTGTGAGTCACTTACTGATCGTCTTGCTCTGATTTCTGTGTGATGTCTGAGGAGGGCAGGCACTCACCAGTGTGTGTGTGTAGAGCTGTCCCGGCATGATCCACAACGCCTTCAACTCCAACGCTCCACTGGTGCTGGGAGGATTTCTGGGGATGGCAGGAATCATGGTGAGTTTAACACATTAACACAGGGCTTTTAACGAACTAATAATAATAAATAATTAGATCAGACAAAGAAACTGGAGATGGTGTCGTTTTCATACTGATAACTTTATAACAGAATATTTGTTTTCAACATGAATAACTTCATTTAACATCAGACATATCAAGCTTTCTGTAGATATATCTCTCATGTCGGTGAGTAACATATTCGCTATAAGTTACAGTTCATTTTATTTTTTTTCACTAGTTTTAAACTGAACATCACAGAGACAGCAGAGAACGAGCAAAAGCAGAATGTTTTGTTGATATTGTGGACGCATACAAACAATAAAAGACCCTTTACAGATAAGATTGACATATTGATCTTTTCTGTTGTTACGTTCCCAGCTCAAATCTAGGGGACGTTAGGTCACGCAACAGAATATATAAAAAAAACAAAAAAACACGGTGTTGTGTGTGTGTGTGTGTGTGTCAGCAACGAGGCAACAACAAAGTATAACAATTTTATTATACATATAAGAAAAAGGTTTTATGTCTTCGAGAGGGAGCTCAGGCCAAAACAATAAACATAATACTTCTACCTAGTAACAGAAACTAACTAACCTCCTAAAAAGAAAAAGGAAACAAAAAATACATCCAAAATACCCTGACTCCCTTTCTAACATAAACAGGAGAAAACAAGGCACCCCTCTCTACTTACACCCCATCCCAGGCAAACAATCAATCAATCAATCAATCATTTTTATTTATATAGCGCTTTTAACAACACAGGTTGCATCAAAGCACTGTACAGTATAATGACAGGGATGTATAGTGACGAGAGTGACCAATTTCTTATTAAATGCAGAGACGGTCTCTGTAGTCAATTCAACGATAGTCACTAGAAGTTAAGTGTCCCCAACCAAGCAAGCCAGAGGCGACAGCGGCAAGGAAACAAAACCCCATGCATACAGAATGGAGAAAAAAAAAACCTTGGGAGAAACCAGACTCAGTTGGGGTCAGTTCTCCTCTGACCGGACGCCCAGCACTTAACTTCCAGTTCAATTTTAAACGCAGCTGTGTCAGATAGTGTAAATGACTTAGTGTGTGCGTGTGTGTGTGTGTGTGTGTGTGTGTGTGTGTGTGTGCATCAGGATCTGGTGATCTGTCGACGGGCGCATCTAGGTGTTCTGGTCTCTGATGAACATAATCTCTGGGTGCTGATCCACCATCTAGTCTGGATACAAACTGTGAAAACAGATTGAGAAAGAAACAGGACTAATATTAGCGTAGATGCCATTCTTTTTACGATGTCACAAGTACATCGTATTTTAGAGTAGTGTTCCCGGTTCCAGCAAATCTAAGTAATGCAGCCTAAAAATCCTTTAACGGATTTGAATAATAAAAGGTGTGTTGATGTGTTATGTGTAGGCTAAGTTAAAAAGATGTGTCTTTAATCTAGATTTAAACTGGCAGAGTGTGTCTGCTTCCCGAACAGAGTTAGGGAGATTGTTCCAGAGTTTAGGTGCTAGATAGGAAAATGATCTGCCGCCCGCAGTTGATTTTGATATTCTAGGTATTATCAGATGGCCAGAGTTTTGAGAACGCAGCGGACGTGCAGGACTATAATGTGATAAGAGCTCGCTCAAGTATTGAGGAGCTAAACCATTCAGGGCTTTATAGGTAATTAATAAGATTTTAAAATCTATTCGATGTTTGATAGGGAGCCAGTGCAGTGTTGACAGAACCGGGCTAATATGATCATACTTCCTAGTTCTAGTAAGGACTCTAGCTGCTGTGTCTTGGACTAGCTGAAGTTTGTTTATTAAGCGTGCAGAACAACCACCCAATAAAGCATTGCAATAATCTAACCTTGAGGTCATAAACGCATGAATTAATATTTCTGCATTAGAGGTTGAAAGCATAGGTCGTAATTTAGATATATTTTTAAGATGGAAAAACGCAGTTTTACAGATGCTAGAAACATGATTTTCAAAGGAAAGATTGCGGTCAAACAGCACACCTAGGTTCCTAACTGATGATGAAGAATTAACAGAGCAGCCATCAAGTGATAGGCTGTGTTCTAGATTATTATATGTGGGGTTTTTAGGTCCAATTATTAGCACCTCTGTTTTTTCAGAATTTAACATTAAGAAGTTACTCATCATCCAGCTTTTTATATCGACTATGCATTCTGTTAGATTCTCAATTTGGTGTGTATCACCAGGCTGCGCTGAAATATAGAGCTGAGTATCATCAGCATAGCAGTGAAAGCTAACACCATGACTCCTGATAATATCTCCCAGAGGTAACATGTAAAGGTTGAAAAGTAACGGTCCTAGCACTGAGCCTTGAGGAACTCCATATTTCACTTTTGATCGATATGATACCTCCTCATTTAATGCCACAAACTGATAGCGGTCAGATAGATATGATGTAAACCATGCTAAGGCGCTTCCTCTAATGCCAACATAGTTTTCTAGTCTATCCAAGAGAATGTTGTGATCGATAGTATCGAATGCTGCGCTAAGATCTAATAGCACTAATAACGAGATAAAACCACGATCAGATGATAGAAGCAGGTCATTAGTAACTCTAATGAGAGCAGTCTCAGTACTATGGTACGGTCTAAAACCTGATTGGAAATCCTCACAGACACCATTTTTTCTAAAAAGGAATACAGTTGTGAGGATACTACCTTTTCTAGTATCTTTGACAGAAAAGGGAGATTAGAGATTGGTCTGTAATTTACTAAGTCTTTGGGATCAAGATGTGGTTTCTTAATGAGAGGTTTAACTACAGCCAGTTTAAAGGT
The DNA here is from genome assembly GCF_018831695.1 of Puntigrus tetrazona. Classification (NCBI taxonomy): domain Eukaryota; kingdom Metazoa; phylum Chordata; class Actinopteri; order Cypriniformes; family Cyprinidae; genus Puntigrus; species Puntigrus tetrazona. The sequence goes on along the minus strand of NC_056701.1, from coordinate 8,518,651 downwards.
TTTGGGAACATAACCTAATGACAATGATGAATTAATAATGTTCAAAATAGGATCTATAACTTCTGGAAGCAGATCTTTTAATAGTTTAGATGGAACAGGGTCTAACATACATGTTGCTGGTTTAGATGATTTAACAAGTTTGTACAAGTCTTCTTCTCCTATAATAGAGAAAGAGTGTAATTTTTCCTTAGGGATCTAAAGCTCATTATCTGATGTGAAACTGTAGTTGACGGCTGCATATTTACAATTTTATCTCTGATGGTATCAATCTTAGAAGTAAAGAAATTCATAAACTCATTGCAGCTATACTCTTGGGGCATATTAGCACCTGTTGATGCTTTATTTTTTGTTAATTTAGTCACTGTACTAAATAAATACCGGGTTGTGTTTGTTTTCTTCTAAAAGGGATGAAAAATAATCAGATCTTGCTATTTTTAATGCTTTTCTGTATGACAGCATACTCTCCCGCCAGGCAATACGAAAATACTTCTAATTTGGTTTTTCTCCACCTGCGCTCCATTTTCCGGGCTGCTCTCTTTAGGTGCGTGTGTTGTCATTATACCATGGAGTCAGATTGTTTTCTTTTATCTTTTTTAAGTGCAAAGGAGCAACTGTATCTAAAGTGCTAGAAAAAAGAGAGTGCATAGTTTCAGTTACATCATCAAGTTTTTGCATCGTATTGGATGAGCTAAGGAATTGAGATAAGTCAGGAAGGTTATTTAGAAAGCTTTCTTTTGTGGTGGAAGTGATGGTTCTACCATACTTGTAATAAGGTGCAGAGTTTACAGGTTTAACTATACAGAGTTCACACAAGACTAGATAGTGATCTGAAATGTCATCACTTTGCTGCAGTACTTCAACCATTTTAACATCTATTCCATGTGACAGTATTAGATCTAGAGTATGATTTCTACAATGAGTAGGTCCAGAGACGTGTTGTCTAACTGATCCTAATGAGTCTTTTTCATTATCAACATGGATATTAAAATCGCCAACAATTAAGACTTTATCTAAACAACTTAACATAGCTTAAGGAACATTAAACAAAACAAAATAGAGTTCCAATAGTAAGTTCTCTGGTTGAAAAGATGGAATCTACAACACAGAATGACCCCCAATGTCACTAAGAGAAAACAGTTTGTAGAACAACAGAAGGAACCCTTAAAACACAGGAACAAACACACACACACACACAGACACCCGGTCCTGTGGTTGAAGTGCTGCTTAAAACTCTCATCTTCCAATCAGTATAACCAGCCAATCATTGATGACAGGTGGCGCCCATTACCTCCTACTCACAAGCAGAGAGAGAGAGAGAGACAGAGAGAGACAGAGAGAGAGAGAGAGAGAGAGACAGAGAGAGACAGAGAGAGAGAGAGAGAGAGAGAGAGGAGAGAGAGAGAGAGAGAGAGAGAGAGAGAGAGAGAGAGAGAGAGAGAGAGAGAGAGAGAGAGAGAGAGAGAGACAGAGAGAGAGAGAGAGAGAGAGAGAGAGAGAGAGAGAGAGAGAGAGAGAGAGAGAGAGAGAGAGAGAGAGAGAGAGAGAGAGAGAGAGAGAGAGAGAGAGAGAGAGAGAGAGAGAGAGAGAGAGAGAGAGAGAGAGAGAGAGAGAGAGAGAGAGAGAGAGAGAGAGAGAGAGAGAGAGAGAGAGAGAGAGAGAGAGAGAGAGAGAGAGAGAGAGAGAGAGAGAGAGAGAGAGAGAGAGAGAGAGAGAGAGAGAGAGAGAGAGAGAGAGAGAGAGAGAGAGAGAGAGAGAGAGAGAGAGAGAGAGAGAGAGAGAGAGAGAGAGAGAGAGAGAGAGAGAGAGAGAGAGAGAGAGAGAGAGAGAGAGAGAGAGAGAGAGAGAGAGAGAGAGAGAGAGAGAGAGAGAGAGAGAGAGAGAGAGAGAGAGAGAGAGAGAGAGAGAGAGAGAGAGAGAGAGAGAGAGAGAGAGAGAGAGAGAGAGAGAGAGAGAGAGAGAGAGAGAGAGAGAGAGAGAGAGAGAGAGAGAGAGAGAGAGAGAGAGAGAGAGAGAGAGAGAGAGAGAGAGAGAGAGAGAGAGAGAGAGAGAGAGAGAGAGAGAGAGAGAGAGAGAGAGAGAGAGAGAGAGAGAGAGAGAGAGAGAGAGAGAGAGAGAGAGAGAGAGAGAGAGAGAGAGAGAGAGAGAGAGAGAGAGAGAGAGAGAGAGAGAGAGAGAGAGAGAGAGAGAGAGAGAGAGAGAGAGAGAGAGAGAGAGAGAGAGAGAGAGAGAGAGAGACAGAGAGAGAGAGAGAGAGAGAGAGAGAGAGAGAGAGAGAGAGAGAGAGAGAGAGAGAGAGAGACAGAGAGAGAGAGAGAGAGAGAGAGAGAGAGAGAGAGAGAGAGAGAGAGAGAGAGAGAGAGAGAGAGAGAGAGAGAGAGAGAGAGAGAGAGAGAGAGAGAGAGAGAGAGAGAGAGAGAGAGACAGAGAGAGAGAGAGAGACAGAGAGAGAGAGAGAGAGAGAGACAGAGAGAGAGAGAGAGAGAGAGAGAGAGAGAGAGAGAGAGAGAGAGACAGAGGGAGAGAGAGGGAGGGAACAATACAAAGGGAAGGAAAAAAACCATTCATCCGGGGACGTAACACTGTATGATCAGTACTGAAGTGTGATTTAAGTGGACCCCAGGGGTTAAAAAGACCAAACTCAGCAAACATATTATTAATAAAGTACACTATTTACAGACAACCACATGAGTCCAGAATAAGAATGCAGTACATTTAATTACATGTTAAAGGTCCCATATTGTCAAATCTGAAACATTCTGACAAACAAGATGATATTTTAAGCTCCTTATGTTTCTGAATCTGCTTTTTGTTTAAATGAGCTGCCTTGGTCTTCTCTTTGTTTTGCATCCAGTTAGCGCTAACATTATTGTGAAGTCATTACATTTGATTGGCCTGGTCATGAGTCACTCAGAAAAAACTGGCCAATCAGAAGGTAGACTTACGAATATTAATTAGGCCAAAATCGACCTGTTTTTGACAGCTCATGAGAAAGGAACTGTAAAAACATTTTGAGGTGGTTTTTGTTACTTATACCACAATTATATATTCTTAAGGTCATCAACACCTAAAATAAAACTCTAAAAAGGTGTACAATATGGGACCTTTAAGTGTTTTCCTAAGGGCAGGAATGTGCTTCATTTAGCTTAATGCATTAAAGCAATGTCTGAGTTTGGTATTTTTTGAGTTTTAATACATTAAGCATTAAACGGTTTTCTTATGCTTATAGTCTACTTCATTAATAAGTGTTAAGTATTTGTCACCTAAAGTGTTTTTAACAGCATTATTTTTCAGCTGAAGTGTTGTTCACGTTAAGGGTTTTTTCTAGGCTTTCTTGTGTTCAAGGGCTTCAGTATAACCTTAATTCCACACCGCTCTGTTGATTCTCTGAAAGACGCACCGATCATGTGCTGTTTATGAAGCTTCGCCCTCAGAAATGAGCTCTGATTGGTCAACTAGCCCAGCAAGCTGTGATTGGCTAAAGCGCCTCCAGTGCGTGTCTAAACACCCCGCCCTCAGCTCAGCACATGTGTGCCGGGTTTATTATAAACGGTGACATCATCTATACTATCAATTTGAGATATTACTGAGATCACACAGATCATACAGCCCTTAATGGCACTCTTGTTTATTTGTTGTAGTCACATACTTTTACTGATAAATGTTACTAATAGTCTTTAATTTATGGTTTTATCCTAATTAAAGGTTTTATACAATACGACAACTACACATTTATTCATATAGCTATATGAAAAGAGAGAGAGATCTAGATCAGGGCGAGCAAGGGAACAAGATGAAGACCAGCTGCTTTAGAATCCATTAGAATTCACTTGGGCCTGGTTACGTAGACAGGGCTTAGTTTAATTATGACATTTAAGTAATTTTCATAAACATACCTTTAAAAGCATTACTGGTGTGCATCTTTTCTAAGATTGAGAGGCTTTGGTGTAGTCCCTCTTCAACAGAAGATCGTCTTTCAGCCCTCGAGGGTCAGACCAGGACAAGAAGACTTGATTCTAATTCATTAATATAGATGTTAAATAGAGTCGGGCTGAGACTGCAGCTAGTCTGACTGAAAAAATCAGTCCGTCTCTCGTTGATCTTCACACAGAACTTGTTCCCGTTGTAAATGTCATAGGTCTTACCTCCTGTTTCACTTTGAATGAGTTTTAGAAAAAGACCATTGTGCCACACCGAACCAAAGGCTTTTTAAAATCAATGAAGCAGCCACAAATCAATCCTTGTTTTGTCTAATTAAACATATTTTTGTACGAATCTATGGAGCGTACAAATGATTTGATGTTCTTTGTTTAGGCATAAATCCAATTTGACAATATTTTAAAATCTTGAATAAAGTGAATTATTTTATCATTAACGATGGAACAGAACAGTTTTCCGAAGTTACTGCTCAATAATTTGGGTCGCACATCCCACCTTGTTTAAAAATTGCATTTATTAGATTATCTTTCCACATCTCAGGAAAGTGTCCCGATTGTAATCAAGGGGATTGAATCATTTCAGAATAGAATCTTTGAGTTTGGAGCTGCTATGTTTCTGCATCCCATTAGAAATTCCCTCCAATGCACTCACTCTCTCACACTCACGTGTGTGTTGGTCCTCAGACGCTGGCACTGATCTGCAGCTGTGTTCTCAGAAGACATGACTCGGTGTCTCATGCATCTCCTCCTGCGTACCTGCTCCTCAGCTCTCCACCCGCCGCCGCAGCCGCCGCTCCAGATGCCCGACTCATCATATAACCCCTCTCTCTTTCTCTCTTTCTCTCTCTCTGCTCGACAGCTGCTGGCGCTCATCTGCAGCTCTGTGCTCTGTAGTAGCCTCAAGACGTCTTTCTACTCTTCTCCATCCATCTACTGAGCCTCCACTCGTCTGTCTGACGGACGGATGACTTTGGTCAAAGGTCAAGGGAATCACATATGTGTGTCTGAACTGCACCATTTTAACATTTCTGTTCAACTCTTCAATCTAAACTGCAGCAAATTAAAGTCAAACGGGTTTCTCCTGGCATCTCCTGTAGTTTGTAATGCTTTGTTTAATTTATCATGATACATGATAAAGCTCAATGTCAGGTCTTATTTTACTGCTTTAATGTTAGTGATTTGCAACTCTGTTACTCGCTGTCTGTTACAATGTTGTCCTGAATATTTCATTCTCTTGCTGTATGACTGAAATCTGTATGTTTTACGTTTATTTTTTCCAATGACATTAAAGAAACATTCCCATAGCTGTCACGGTCTGGTGGTGTCAAAGATCAAGATTGATCAAGCGAGTACTGCTAATCATTACAACACATGAATCCAGATCATCATTTGCCTAAATAAGCATTACTGCATCTTTTTATGATGTCACAAGTACATGGTGTTTTATGAGGAGTGTTCCCAGTCCCAGCGGATCTAATTAATACAGCCTAAAAATCCTTTAACAGATAATGTGTAGGCTAAGTTAAAAAGATATGTCTTTAATCTAGATTTAAACTGGCAGAGTGTGTCTGCCTCCTGAACAGAGTTAGGGAGATTGTTCCAGAGTTTAGGTGCTAGATAGGAAAAGGATCTGGCGCTCGCAGTTGATTTTGATATTCTAGGTATTATCAAATGGCCAGAGTTTTGAGAACGCAGCGGACTTGCAGGACTATAATGTGATAAGAGCTCGCTCAAGTATTGAGGAGATAAACCATTCAGGGCTTTATAGGTAATTAATAAGATTTTAAAATCTCTCTGATGTTTGATAGGGAGCCAGTGCAGTGTTGATAGAACCGGGCTAATATGATTATACTTCCTAGTTCTAGTGAGGACATATGACTCATAAATACTAAATACCCCACATCATTACATTAATGACTGTGCATCTCACTGTGCAACTGGGTTATGGACTTCCTGACCAACAGACCTCAGCATGTTAGGTCAGGCCACATCTGTTCCACCACTATCACTCTCAACACTGGTGTACCACAAGGCTGTGTGCTGAGCCCCTTCCTCTACTCCCTCTTCACCCACGACTGCAGGCCTGTGTTTGGCTCTAACTCCATCATCAAGTTTCATCATCATCAGCAACAACGATGAGACTGCCTACAGGGAGGAGGTCCAGCCTCTGGCCACGTGGTGCAAAGACAATAATCTGCTCCTTAACACCACCAAAACCAAGGAGCTCATTGTGGACTTCAGGAAGGTGAGAAGAGGCACACATGATCCCATCCACATTAATGGGATTGCTGTGGAGCCAGTCTCATTCATCAAGTTCCTGGGAACCCACATCTCTGAAGATCTGTCCTGGACCACCAACATCTCCAGCCTGGTCAAGAAGGCTCACCAGAGTCTTTACTTCCTGAGGACACTTAAGAAGAATCAGCTGTCCTCAGTCATCCTGGTGAACTTCTATCGCTGTACAATAGAGAGCATCCTAACAAACTGTGTCACAGTCTGGTATGGGAGCTGCTCTGTTGCTGAGCGTAAGGCACTGCAGCGGGTGGTGAAAACTGCCCAGCGCATCACAGGAACTCCACTTCCATCCATTGAGGACATCCAGAAGAGACACTGTTTGCGTCGAGCACGCAGTATTCTTAAGGACTCCTCTCACCCTGCCCACAAACTGTTTCCCCTCCTGCCATCTGGCAGGCGATTCAGATTCCCCCGGACTAGAACAAGTAGACTGAGGAACAGCTTTTTTTACCAGAGCTGTCTCACTACTGAATTCTGCCCCACCCACCCCCATCCCCACCCCATTAAAAAAATAAATAAATAAAAATACACTGTTTAACATTCAATGCACTCCACTGTACATATCTATGTAAATGTATGTACATATCCATTGTACATAAACCTGTAAATTTGTCTACACATATCCCGTATATCCTGTTTGTATATAACCATATGTAAATTTTTTACACATGCTAACTGTAAATTTCCCCTTCATTAACACATTCATCTGTAATTTAATTTATACATATTTATCATATATTTATCTCCTGTACATATTACCTATATGTGCACTTGTAATTTATATTTGTACCTATATCCTGCACTTGCTGCTTATTGCACTCCTGATTAGACCTAAACTGCATTTCATGTGTAATGACAATAAAGTTGAATCTAATCTAATCTAATCTAAACATCCAACTAATCATATTTCCAACCTCAGGCATTAAAGACCTTTGAATATGTTTCCTTTTTTTTTTTTTTAGCTTTAAACATTCTTTTCAATGTTGTGAAGGGCAAAGTGGGATAGGTTTAAACGAAATTCTACACTTTAAGTTTAAGTGGAAATATTAGATCAAAAATTCAGTTTATAACAAAAATAGGAGTCAAGATTTATAAGACTGCTAGTATATATTTACTGAAACCGTGTCTATTTTTTTCATTAAAAATATTAAATAAGGTAAATATTTTAATGGTTAGTGTAATAATGCTGAGTCCAGACAGAGGGACATAACCTTAAGGGGTTAAACATTAAAAAAATACAATTTTTAGATGTTTTTAATGAAAACTAGGACTGTCCCATTGACAACTTTGTTGTATGGGACACATGCTGTGGTCAGTTTGGGAGTCTAGAGGTTTCTTATTCCTATTGCTGATGGGGTGGCCAGCAGACACTTCTCTTGATGTTATTTTCATATTGTTATTTCAAGAGAAAACTGGCCATTGAGAGGTTATTGATGAGTTATTCCTTTTGTAATAATTGTTTTTAGTGATGCCGATCTCAGCTCATCCTGAGTTTTTGGTTTCTTGTGTTTATCCAAGGGTTTAAATCATATTGCATATTTTTCAATTTGTTCTGTTAATCTGTTAAATTGATCTCTTTTTTAACACTAGGGGGCTGCTTAATAATTTTTAAAGAAAAGCTTTTTTTCTTTGCTAGACAATACAGGACTGATTTCTGTTATACAAGAAGCTCTTTCAGTGATTGGGATCGATTGCTCCTGCCTGATGTTCTGCTGAGAGGTTTGTGTTTGTAGCTCCATCTAGCTTCGCTTTTCTGTTTATCACTCTGTTGTATAAAAGTGAACAAATATAACTTAATTCCCTCCATATTTCTATCAAACTAATCGGACTAATTCGGCTGTTGATTGTTCCCTTTTAATCTAAACACCATGCAATGCGGGTGCAGGGCATTAGCATTCATTAGCATCTCACTCATGTTTCATTTCGCATTTCTATTTCATGCCTATTGTTGTTTTCTTTTATCTGCTCCGCTCCATTTCACACTTGTTTTTTTGTTTTACAAGCTTATCAAACAACATTGGTAAGTGAATCATTCATCGCTCACACCGAGTAAATAGTTTCTTCTTGTCACCTGCACCGCTTCTCTGTTAGCGATCAGGGATTCACGTGTGATAAATGCAGGGAAATAGCTAGGCTGACAGAGAAGGTTTTAGAATTAGAGACACGCATCCAAGTATTAATTGACAGTAAGAATGCGAGGGCTGTAGATACTGTTTTGGATGCGTCTAGTACAGTGAATCACGTACATTGTTCGGTTCCAGCTTCAGAGCCCCTGCAGCAGGTATCTGGGTGACCGTGAGGCGGGCTAGTCGCGGGTCAAAACACCGCTCTTCCGTTCCGATCAGAACATCAAACAGGTTCTCCTCAATCATTGACCCACTGAGAAACCTGATCAAAGTGCTCTAGTAATTGGCGATTCTATTGTACGGAACGTGAAAATAGAGACACCAGCCACCATAGTCCAATGCTTACCGGGAGCCAGAGCGTCTGACATCTTGTCAAATTTAAAAGTGCTGGCTAATGCTAAACGTAAATTTCGTAAGATTGTTATTCACGTCGGCGCTAATGATGTTCGACGTCGCCAGTCGGAGATCACTAAAAGTAATATTAAAGAGGTGTGTGAATTTGCAAGCACGATGTCACAAAACACAAAACACCTGCAAAGTCCTTTAAATGGTCTCTCAGTCTAGTTCTGTAAGCTACACAATCATGGGGAAGACTGCTGTCCAAAACACAACCATTGGCACCTTTCACAAGGAGGGCAAGACACAAAAGGTCATTGCAAAAGGGGCTGGCTGTTCACAGAGCTCTGTGTCCAAGCACATTAAGAGAGGCGAAGGGAAGGAAAAGATATAGAAAAAAAAGGGTACAAGCAATCTCCTGCACCCTGGAGAGGATTGTGAAACAAAACCCATTCAAAACACTCTTGAACAACAGACAGCGTCTCGCCTGGGCTAAGGACAAAAAGGACTAGACTGCTGCTGAGTGCTTCGAAGTTCTGTTCTCTGATATAAGTACATCCCAGAGTCTGAAGGAAGAGAGGAGAGGCACAGAATCCATGTTGCTTGAGGTCCAGTGTAAAGTTTCTACAGTCAGCGATGGTTTGGGGTTCATGTCATCTGCTGGTGTTGGTCCACTGTGTTTTCTGAGGTCCAAGGCACTTCATGCTTCCTGCTGCTGACCAACTTTATGGAGATGCAGATTTCATTTTCCAACAGGACTTGGCACCTGCACACAGTGCCAAAGCTAACAGTACCTGGTTTAAGGACCATGGTGTCCCTGTTCTTAGTTGGCCAGCAAACTCGTCTGAGCTTAACCCCGCAGAAAATTAATGACCCAAAAATGCAGAAGAGCTGAAGGCCACTATCAGAGGAACCTGGGCTCTCTTAACACCTGAGCAGTGCCACGGACTGATCCACGCCGCATCGCTGCAGTCGTTCATGCTGTACATGCTCATACTTTTCAGTTGGTCACGATTTCTAAAAATCCTTTCTTTGTATAGGTCTTAAGTAATATTCTAATTTTCAGAGATATTGAATTTAGGGTTTTCATTAGTTGTCAGTTATAATCATCAAAATTAAGTAATAAACATTAGCAATATATCAGTAATGAATTAATATAATATACAAGTTTCACTTTTTGTATGGAATTAGTGAAATCAACTTTTTGATGATATTCTAATTATATGCCCAGTGCCTGCAAATAGATAATTGGTGCCCTTTTTATTTATTGAATAATGATTATTCCTTATTGTTGGACCTAATTTTAGCTAGAAGATGCAAACTGATTTTGTGTTCAGTAACTGATTAATCACAATTAGGACTAAAAAATAACATAAGATTAGTTTGGGGCATTTTGTACTATTCAGAGCTGATTAGTTAATAATCCCAGCCACCCTACGGAGGAAACTCTTTTCTGCCGCTTGTATCTGGGATCTCATCCTTTCGGTCATGACCCAAAGCTCATGAGGTGAGAGTAGGAACGAAGATCTACCTTGTGGCTCAGCTCCTTCTTCACCTTCATTACTGCTGAAGGTCTCTCGTTCCATCCTCCCCTCACTCGTGACAGATAACATTGCTTGGAAAAAGGTATTGCTAATAACTAGTGAATATTTAATTACAAACAACGTATAAGGAAAGTATCCTTCAAGATTATCCACAGATGTACGTCTGATATTGACTTGCTGTTTTTGTTCCAGTTATTGTACAAAATATTGATAGTAATTTTGTTTTGGGAATATGTACTACTTAAAGTATGTACTTAATGTATCTTAAAGAATAGTAGAGAAAAGTAGAGAAAAGTCATGTTTATATGATCAATCCTTTTTTTACATGCAAAATTTTATTTTCACAAAAGTTCTCTTTCTTTTAAAAAGGAAATAGAGCATTATATTGATACTATAAATAGTGGTAAAAGTAGTAAAAAAAAAAAAAAAAAAAAAAAAAGCAACAACGCATAAAGCAAAAAACAACAACAAAAAAGACGCGCGTTTAAACGGCAGGCGGAAGTGACGCAGCGGCGCGTTCCTCAGTGATTGTGTGGAGGGCGCGGCGCTGGTGACTCACTGCACGTTGGGTTGCCTAGCAACAGCAAATGTTTTCTTTTAAACTCTGAAGCCAAAAAATTAGTGCGTGTGTGTGAGAGAGAGAGACAGAGAGAGAGAGAGAGAGAGAGAGAGAGAGAGAGAGAGAGAGAGAGAGAGAGAGAGAGAGAGAGAGAGAGAGAGAGAGAGAGAGAGAGAGAGAGAGAGACAGAGAGAGAGAGAGAGAGAGAGAGAGAGAGAGAGAGAGAGAGAGAGAGAGAGAGAGAGAGAGAGAGAGAGAGAGAGAGAGAGAGAGAGAGAGAGAGAGAGAGAGAGAGAGAGAGAGAGAGAGAGAGAGAGAGAGAGAGAGAGAGAGAGAGAGAGAGAGAGAGAGAGAGAGAGAGAGAGAGAGAGAGAGAGAGAGAGAGAGAGAGAGAGAGAGAGAGAGAGAGAGAGAGAGAGAGAGAGAGAGAGAGAGAGAGAGAGAGAGAGAGAGAGAGAGAGAGAGAGAGAGAGAGAGAGAGAGAGAGAGAGAGAGAGAGAGAGAGAGAGAGAGAGAGAGAGAGAGAGAGAGAGAGAGAGAGAGAGAGAGAGAGAGAGAGAGAGAGAGAGAGAGAGAGAGAGAGAGAGAGAGAGAGAGAGAGAGAGAGAGAGAGAGAGAGAGAGAGAGAGAGAGAGAGAGAGAGAGAGAGAGAGAGAGAGAGAGAGAGAGAGAGACAGAGAGAGAGAGAGAGAGAGAGAGAGAGAGAGAGAGAGAGAGAGAGAGAGAGAGAGAGAGAGA
>NC_056701.1:8499618-8502118 GCF_018831695.1 Puntigrus tetrazona | reverse complement strand
CACTCACACACACACAGAGGGAGACACACACTTGCTCACACACTCAAAGAGTTTACACATTTATTTCTTTAACACATTTTAAAATCGGGATCATGTCAAAGCAGCTTCTGACAACAACGGAACTAAAGTAAAGTTCAGGAGTGAAGTTAAACCTCAGTCATGTTGTGAAGCGGCTCTAATCAGACAATGAAGTGTTCTTCTTCAGTTCGGTTCAACTTCATCAACCTCTAAACCTGGCTACTGTGAGCTTCACTGTTTGAGCATAGACTTGAAAAGGACATTTCCAACTAAAATCGTGATAAAACTTGAATGTTTTGAAGCACAGACTTATGATATTTATGATACAAATTATATTCCAAAAAAGTTATTCACGGGTAAATTTATAAAAATATATAGTGTAATAATTAAAACTTTAATATTGTATAGAAATGATATATTTTACAAAATATAAAAAAGATAGAATATCAAAAGCAAAACTCTAAAAATTCTGATAGTTTGATAAAAATGAGATTTTTGTGATCTTCTCCATTAGACGACTCTAAGGCCAGACCTTTCTCAATATTAATGTAGAATCAATCAATCAATCATTTTTATTTCTATAGTTCTTTTATCAACACAGGTTATATCAAAGCACTGAACAGTATAAAGTAGAAGAATACAATGACAGGGATGTATAATGAAGAGAGAGAACAGTTTGTTATTAAATGAAGAGACGGTCTCTGGAATCAATTCAGTGATAATCTCTAGAAGTTAAGTGTCCCCAACAAAGAAGACAGAGGAACCAGCGGCAAGGAAATCACGTTCAGAACCGAGGGTCATTCTTTGAAATTTTCTTTTTAACACTTGAAAGTAAATAGCTCTTTTTGCATATTAATAAATTACAGTTGCTCTGTAAAATATCTCAAATCTTTTTAAAACTTAGGTTGGCAAATGATATTGAGTTTAGGTTTATAGTAATATATTATTGTTTAAAGTGGGTCCAGCGGTGAGCCGGCTCTACAAACACGCTGTGGTCTGTCTGTGTTCTTCTCTCCGTCAGTCATGCTGGTTTTACTCGCTGCCATCTTCCTTCTCCACATCGCCTGCATCTGTCTGCTGCTGGCCGCCACCAGCCACAACGTGAGTGACACGCATCACCTCCTGGGGGCGGGGCTGGGGCCGGGGTCATGCATTATTCCTCCTAATCAAACAGTTTCTCAGGATCCCAGCAGATTAGAAACATGCGTCACTCGCAGGAACGGCCACGTTTAGTTCAGTGTTTGGAGACTGAGAGAGAATGAAACACTGAACACATCTTGAGCAAGTGTTAGACGATACGACTGACCTCCAAACATATTCATACCCTGAAACTCATCAAACGCTGCTGTGTTATATATTCAAAACTGTTACAATTATTATATTTTATTATAGTTATATTATAGTATGACATCGTAACTACAAAACCAGTCATACGGGTAATTTTTTTAAATTAAGATTTAAATATTATTTGAAATAAATAATCCAATGATGTCTGGTTTGTTATGATCTGAGAATATCTGGAATCTGAGGGAGCAAAAAAATCTAAATATTATGAAAACCACCTTTAAAGTTGTTCAAATGAAGTGCATGAGCATTACTTAATATCCTAATGATTTTTGACATAAAAGAACAATCAAAGGGTTTGTTGTGGAGGATTAGATAGAAGATGATCACACAGAGTTGATGTGTGTGTGTGTGTGTGTGTGTGTGTGTGCAGGCCTGGTGGATGACCGACAGCATGTCCACTGATATCTGGTCTCGCTGGGTTCTGGTTAATGGAAACTGGAACTACACCGATATTCCTGCTCACTATCCTAAAGGTCAGAGCGTGTATTAATCATCTGAATCATCTCTCAGGTCTGAGACCTCACTCTCAAAAGTTGGCTTCTTCTTCTCTGATGCCGTGTTTCTGCTGACACTTTCCTATCCTCAAAGCATTTAGTGATCCGTGGTACTGAAAGCTGGTCCGGACCGACCCGTACTCACGTGATGGTTTCTCTGTGTTCTCAGAGTATCTTCAGGCGGTTCAAGCCAGTTCAGTGCTGGCCTGCATCTTCTGCATCCTGGGCCTGTTTGTGTTCGTCGCTCAGCTCTACACACTTCCTAAAGGAAAGCGCTTCCTGTTCACCGGAGCCTTCCAGCTGCTGGCCTGTACGAGTAACACACACACACACACACACACACACACACACACACACACTTGTATTTGTGGTTTACGGGGACTCTCCATAGGTGTCATGGTTTTTATACTGTACAAAACATATTTTCTATTGCTCTACACCTAAACCTACCTCTTACAGGAAACTAATGTTTTGAATTGTTTAGTATGTTTTTAAGATTTCTATTTCAGATTCTGAACTTTCTATTAATGAAAGAAACATGACAAAATTCTACTCAGCTGTTTTCAACATAATAATAATAATAATAATAATCAGAAATGTTTGTTGATGAGTAAATCAGTATATTATTCTGATTTCTGAAG
>NC_056701.1:8467118-8494618 GCF_018831695.1 Puntigrus tetrazona | reverse complement strand
ATAGGTATTATGTTGTTGTTTAAATCAAATCTTTGCAGGGGTATGTCAGGAAACTCTGGAATCTAACAATGACTTGGAAAAAACAATTCATCTTAAAAAATAAACATATATATAAACCCAAATAGAAAATGAAGAGTTGTTAAATAAGTCTGTGTCCTCATAAGCTCCTCAAACGTTCATGTATTTTAGAGCAGTCACTGCAATTTATGAAAGAAATCAATTCAATCTGTATGTTTATAACCCCCTTGTAATTGTTAAGATTATTGTAACTAAACATATATTTAATTACACCTTATGGTAACTCGGTCGCATGTAGATAGTTACTCACACAATACTTCATAAGCTCTCAGAGTGAAAACAGCTAAAATAATAATCCTCTTAGAGAATCTCTCTCAATCTCTCACAAACACATCTGTCCTCGTCTCATCTGCAGAGACACACGCTCAAAGATGATCCAGCAGCGTGAAACCTGAAGAAAACCTTCTCCTGAAGACCTTCCTGAACCTTCACAGTCTCACAGCATCACAGCACTCTTTCTGAATTCTACTGTAAATGAATGATCAGAGTTATCTCTCAGGGGACATTCTAGAACACTTCACGTGAAAAACACCAAACAAACACATTATTAATAAAGTATACTGTTTACAGACAAGCAGATGTGAGCGTGATGTTTACTTACACCTTAAACGTGTGTGTGTGTGTATATAGAAAATGCTTAACGTGTAAATACTGTTCTTATTCCAAGTCCACCTGCTTGTTTGATGTTACTTGCAGTTTGCTGAGTTTGGTCTTTGAAGCAGTTTTAATGCATTCAGCGTTCTTCATGTTAAGTGTTTCAGAAGTCCCACAGAAGATACGGTTCACAGTCCAACGCTCAGCACAAACATGACCCCTGACCCTGACCCCTCACCCCAGGCGTCCGTGAAGATGTTCTCTCGCAGGTGGTCCAGAGTCCGGCGTGGAAGGAGGGGAAGATGAAGCGATCGTCTCCGGTCTCCCAGGAGAAGGACCCATCCGAGACGCCGTGCACCGGAGTGCACTTGAGCCGGCGAGCCGCGGAGCACAGAGGCTTGGGAACCTTCTGCCGGCCCACGCACCAGTACGAGGAGGACAGGGACACCAGAGACAGCAGCAGAGACAGCAGAGTCTGGATGAAGGACAGCCGAGGAGAGCGCAGGGACGAGAGCAGAGACATGCTGCTGCTGGGGACACACGCCTGCTTAGAGATGAAAACACTGAAACATCAGCACACACACACACACACACACACACACACAGCCTGGACTCTACCTGTGTAAAGATGACCTGAACTGATTCACTGGACAGGTTAGATGATCCCACACACATACCTTCAGAAACACTGAATGACCTTCAGAAACACTGAATGAGTCTCTCTCTCACACACACACACACACACAGGATTAACCTGCACTCTAATCTGTCAATCTGTTCCAGCTCAGTGACACACACACAGCAGCTGGATGATATTATCATATTTAAAGCAGAGTGACCACACAATACACATGAATCTTCTCACACACACTGAAAGCCTCTCACACACACACACACACACCAGAGAGAGGAACACTTCCGTCACTTCACATGTTGTCTTCCTCTTCTTATCTGTTTATATTTACCATCAAGGTCTAACTCACGTGCAACATATTTCTTTCCAAATGAACAGTAAATGAATACTGTAATATACCGTACTCAGATACAGATACTTATATACAGATATATATCAATGTTGTGATAACATTTATAGCCATAACGGTCAGTAATAAAGAAAAATAGTGAAGTAACAAGAGGTTTAATCAGAGAATGCACTATTAACTTTGTTCTATGATTAACAGACTGACATGTTCAGCTGCGGTCAACTGATGTGTGTGTGTGAGTGAGTGTGTGTGTGAAGGAAAGACAGGAGTGTCCAGAGTAATCTCTCCAGCAGAGGGCGCCCTTTCTTTCTCTCTCTCACACACACACACACACACACACACACACACACACACACACACAATAACAAGGATGTGCAGAGAACTTCTCAGAGCAGGGGCTCAAACAAAGAAACAAAACCTTTGGATACATTACTATTTATATTTTTGCTGTGAAACACTTATGATCATCAAGCCTGGATTAGAATTGTTATATATTTGAAAAGATATTTTGTGCAATATCTCAATATCAGTAGCAATCATATCCCTGCACTGCTGCAGCAAACGTCCTTGAAGATTACACCAGAATGAGATTAGGTTCAAAATAAGACAGGCTAACTGAAATAAACCTGGTTTATTAGTAAACTTGTTTATGTCTCATGAAGTTTCAGTCCGTTTCTGAATAAGAACAGGAAACGAGCGACATCTGAACTGAAATATACATGATGAACGGGCACGGGTGAATTATAGAATATTATACATTACATAATATATAGAATAAATCAACTCTCTAGCTTTGATTATTGATGAAAAAGTTTCAAATAGTGTTTGGTTTATTGTTTCAGAACAGACTGGAATCTCAGTTAAAACACACACAATCCCTGGAAAAATAAAAGGAATTTCTAATTCTAATTCATTTTGTTGTATTCTCCACAATATATCAGTACTACATGTATAGGATCTGTGGGAATGTTTTTAAAGTCTCTTCTGATAACCATGACTGCATTCATTTCATTCAAAACACAGCAAATAAAGGAATAGTATTAGTTTAAAGTAATAGTTTTTGTTTAAATATTTTAAAATCTAATTTATTTCTGTAATATTAAGCATCATCCTTCAGAAATCATTATATTCTGATTATTCATCTAAAACATTATTAATGTCCTTAATCACTTTTGATTAAAGCATCAAAATAAAAAAAAAGATTACTTGTCTATCATTTCTTTTCCAAACATATACTGACTCCAAGCTTTTAAATGATATAGTATATAATGTTACTAAATATTTCAAATAAATGCTGATCTCTGGATCCATGAAACATTGTGAAAAATGTACTCAACTGTTTTTAACAGAAAAAAATCTGAAATGTTTGTTGATCAGTATATTATTCTGATTTCTGAAGGATCATGTGACTCTGAAGACTGGAGGAATGAGGCTGAAAACACAGAAAGAAAAGACACTTTAACACAAACACAGAAAACAGCTGTTTGAAATAGTAGAAATACTGAACATTATTGCTGTTTTTGCTGTACTTTGGATTAAATAAATGGAGGATTGTGCAAAAGAGACTCATTTAAAAAGCATTAAAACTCTTACTGTTCAGAACTGTTGACTGGTAGAGCTTGAAAACACAGCACAGTTCTCACAGGTTCAGTCAACACTGCACTGGCTCCTATCAAACATCAGAGAGATTTTAAAATCTTATTAATTACCTATAAAGCCCTGAATGGTTTATCTCCTCAATACTTGAGCGAGCTCTTATCACATTATAGTCCTGCACGTCCGCTGCGTTCTCAAAACTCTGGCCATTTGATAATACCTAGAATATCAAAATCAATCAACTGCGGGCGCCAGATCCTTTTCCTATCTAGCACCTAAACTCTGGAACACTCCCCGTAACACACGATGTACTCGCTACACTGTAAAAAGAGATGACCTTCATTGAAAACCAGAAACTAGATGACCCCTGTGGACAGATCACCACGCACACACACTCACTCACTCACACTCACTCACTCACACACTCACACACACACTCACACACACACACTCACACACTCACACACTCACACACACACACACACACACACACACACACACACACACAGTTTAAAATTGAACAGGAAGTTAAGTGCTGGGCGTCCGGTCAGAGGAGAACTGGTCTCAACTGAGTCTGGTTTCTCCCAAGGTTTTTCTTCATCCTGTACGGATGGGGTTCTGTTTCCTTGCCGCTGGCGTGTTTAGTTGGGGACACTTAATCTCTAGTGATTATCGTCAAATTGATTACAGAGACCGTCTCTGCACACACAATCTGTACTGTTAAAAGCGCTATATAAATAAAAGTGATTGATTTACTGTTTTTATTGAGAACACAAGGCTACTTCTGAAGGCCCGCTAATAGAGAAATATCAGCCAGATGTTCAAACAACATCCCCTGTTGACTGTAAAACGACCACCTCTAAGTAACGATAAAGCTGATATTGAGTCTTTCAGAATGAGTTCGGTTCAGAGCAGAAGAAGAGCCAAAGACGACAGCAATGAGAATGACCAGCGCTTCTCCGTTGTATAACTGTATTCATGAGTCAGAAGCATATTGACAGTTTTCTAGTACATGTTTTCATACAGTGATTCTGTTCTCCGCGTTTCTGTTTTTAAAAGACTTTTTTCTTTTTTTTATTATAAAATGACAGCGATTGTTCTGTTGATGGAGTTCTGCGCTCTCCTCCGAACGCTGCCGGAATGTTTGTCTCTGTCCTTCTGGAGCGCTGCGAGATTCTTCAAAACGAGTCCGTCTGTGCGCTTTCCTCCCGCTCAAAATAACACAAGTCCTTTCCTCGTCTACAGCACAAAACCCTCGGAGGTGGAAAATAAGAACACTTATCAAAGGACACACACACACACACACACACACACACACTCACATACACAGGCACACCTTCGAAGGCAATATATGTGCATCGCCATGACAACAGCGTCTCTGTGGCAACCGTGCGGCGCATTTACGATGTCATCGAGTGACGTCATAGCGGCTGGTCCTGGTACGGAAAAACGCTCAGAACTCTGTCTCAGTCTAAGGGTAAAATACTGATTAAAACAATAGTGAGGTTTAAAATAATGATAATACGAGTTATGATAAAATACTACATATAACTGGTGTAAATACACGCCTCTCATTCAGAAAGATAACAGATGACAGCGGTGGACTCGAGCAGCTGATGAATGGACTCCGTCTCGTGAGTGGTTAGTGTTCTTCAGAGAAAGTCTTTGAGCTCTTGGTTCAGTCGCACAGTCTCTGCTGGATCCGAGCTGGGCTCAGAGAGGCGTCCGATCTGTGCGGGACTCTCTGGGAGCGTCCTCATCCACGCTCGGACTGCTCCAGACACACCACGGCCGCTCCAGGCTTGACCAGCCGGCTGCTCTGTCCAGACACAGACACGGCAGCACAGAGAAATAAACTCTGATGAAACATTAAATAATAAAGAAAACAGTGCTTAGAAGTTGTGCCTTGTTTTCTAGTATAAATATCTAAACGTTCTTGAATTGAGATGCATTTACTTGACAACTGAGATATTAATCCCCATTTCTAAACAACACAACCAATCAATTTTGTACATTTTTGCTTAAAACAAGCAAAAATATCTGCCAATGGAATAATATTAATTCAAAAGGCAAACGAGATCATTTTTCTCATTTCTTTTGTTTTCAAAAACAAGACATTTTACCTGTAAAATAAATGCATCTTGATTAAAGAAATGTTTTGGCCATATAATGATATTCTAAGGAATATTGTTAGACTCTTTCCTAACCACACACTATGACTTGCGATAAAAGGTATCTTTTGCAAAATTTTTAATTTAAAAAACTCACAGCGAACCAAAGAGTGTGTATTCCATAAAAGAGATGTTATCAGTCATTCAGTAAGTAAATTTAATGATGTTTATGAATTATATTATAAACATATCTATTTCGTAGCGTGAGCGGTGCGCTTGCAGAGAGAGCCCGCCCACACACACTTCTGATTGGCTGTGAAATCTTGTTGCGTCCCATGTAGTATGGACACGATGTTACACACCCAGTGCCTTTTTTAGTGCTACAGTCTTACAGAAACTATGATATATATAGGCTCCATGAACAATAAAAATGCCTTCCAAATATCCTTCTTGCCATTTCCGTATTAGAAGTCTCTTACCTTGTGCTTTGGACACCTCAGAGAAAAGTTGTCTTCATTTAGAGAACAATCTAGATTGAGGTTAGAAGAAGAACGATTTAGCCCTGGTTGTCAGTCACTCACAATGAGGGTTTTGCTTTATTAAACAGGAGTGCAGACTAAGGTGATGCCACGTCTCACCTGCTTCCATGGCACACAGGTAGTGGTACCTCAGCGTGCAGCCTTTACTGTAGCAGCCAAGTGTGGAGCCCACCATCTCACAATGAGAACAGCTCTGAGGAGTGCAAACGACAGAAGCATTACGGGTCTGTATGGTTGAGACAAGTGACATTTTCACTAGAGAAATTAAATCACGATTAAAGAGTTCTTAAATATTTCTATAATGCAATAATTTCACATGCAATCTTCAAAATTAAAAACAAAACACCAAAGGCAAGTGTCCTGTACCAATTAAACTGTCTGAAAATAGATTTTTTTTTCCACTGATCTTTAACAATTAACCATTCAACTTTACAATGTAGATGTAAGTTATCAATTTATCAAAAAAATAAAAACTTCTAATTTAAGTTTACTTACAACAAACCTCACATAAATCCATTATAAAACATGTCATATTTAGCTGCCTGTGCCCTTAAGCAAACAACAAATTCTAAATTAAGCATAGATGAGTCCTTAAAATATTCAATATTTTTTAAGTTTTAAACTGGAAAAACCAAAAACATTTTAATGTGCTAGTTCTGACCACACTAATTTTCACACCATAATAGCAAGCCAACAAATTGCAGCGCCTTCCACTTACTGTATCTCTAGCACCATCTAGTGCCTCCTGAAGGCCATACAGTCTTCCATTGACCAGGTATATGCCACTGGTCCAAACGATGCAGCCCTCGTGCACCCACAGCTCCTCGGGGTCCAGAGGCACAAGTGGGAGCTGGGCCAATTGGGGCCATGGGGCCTAGAGAGTCCAGGCTGGGAGGCGGGGCTGGAAGGGCAGCGAGGCTTTGCTGTTGATGGGGACAGTTCGAGGTAAATCTTCACTGGACTTATGTCTTCGCTTGAAGCGTGGATGGGATGTCAGTTTTCTATGCTGGGGCCTTTCAACGTGTGCATCTGCTTCAATATGATTTCACCCTCCAGTTCTTGAGCTTTGGATGTGCCCAAGCCGCTAGTCAGTTCTGCAGCCGGATCCCAGGTGTGAGCCATTACCTTCAAGGTGGAGCTGCTCACCTTAGCATTCTGGAAAGGCATTTCTTCACCCACGCTGGAAGAAACAGTGCCAATGGTAGTGGCTGGGGATGTTGGGTTTGTTGCTTGACTTACTGTGCAATCGCTATCTGTAAATGACTTGACAATCTGAGGTTCCTGTAATCTCGTATCCTGGGAGTCGTTTCTGCCGGTATGGATGTCATACTGAAAGCTGTGGTAGCTGCCCCATGGTGGGACAAGGTTTGTCGACTTGAGGTTGATTCTTAGGGAGCTTGGCTGCATACTCAGCAGGGTAAAAAGGACCATAGAGATCCCGAGATGTTTGTAGTTGGCCCATTTCTGGCAAAGGCAGCATAAGAGGCGACCAGCTTGCCCAGACTCTGATATCACAGGTCCTTGTACGACATATCCAGATGTAGGAAGTGTCTTCCTGACTGCAAAGCAGAATCGACTGGCTCTGAAACCCAGTTTTCTTTTGTTCTTTCATTTTCCTTTTCTTTTCTAACAAGCTGAGATGACAGAGGAGTATTTAATGGGCCATCAACCACCAAGTGACCAGCTTTGCCTCCACCTTTGATTTTTCATCATCTGCGTTAATGATTGTACAGACAGCCCCAATCTCTGCAATCTTCTTCTCCACATGTATGTAGGGAGCAAAAACATTACTCCTGGCATCTGAGAATATTCCACATGGGCTGATATTTCCCCTACTGCTCGCCTGAGTGTCCAGCTTCTCTTTAGAAGTCATTCCTCTTCTTCTTCTTCTCTGCTCACCAAGAGTCTCGTTGTCCTCTTTTGTCTTTTTCTGTCTATGTCTTGCAGGCTTTAGATCCAACTCTGGCCTGGTCTCTTCACTCTCTACATCCACTTTCACCACTTGGGTTTGAGCAGGAGGTGTCAAAGATGGACAGGGTTTCTGGTCGGGTGGAGTGGATATTTGGGGCATTTCACTTGGAGTGTCTGGGATTGGGACAGACTGAGGTTCAGCTGTGGGTGAGGGAAGAGAAGCTGCAGGTATGCTTGTTGCTGCATTCTGAATTTGTGCTTGGGCACGTTTCTGCTTATTCACACTGCCCACTGGGCGACCTTTTTCTTACCTGATGGAAAAACCTTTGGGGACAATGTTTTCCGATGTTTTAGAGTCTGAACTCAACCTAAGAGAGGTCATCTGGTGCTGAGTAGCTCTGGACAGAAGGTGGTGTCCAGGGCTCTGACTATGGCCAGTGGTGGTCCCATAGTAATCCCCACCTGCAATCATCATCAAGCCCATTCCAGTCTCTTGAAGTTTTTGCCTCAGCAGGTTTGCAGCCGACTGCTCACCTCGTCGGGTTTCCAACTGCTGATACGTGTTTGTGAACTGCTGTATGTCAGACAATGCAGAAGAAGATGGAGGAGGGGATCCCTGCACAGGACAAGGTAATGGAGGAGCTGGTGGAAGGGGTCCTAACAAAGTAAAATCATCCTTATCGCTGTCACCCAATGACCTGAAGATCCAGCAGCACCTAATCCAAAGTCAAAGTCTTTTGGCATACTTCTGAGGCCACTGGTACTAGAAGCTGTTGCACCTGGTTTAAGGGTCTGAGTATCACAGGAAAATGCATCTTCAACTGCTCTGTATGGTATAAGATCATCTAAAGTATGAGAATCATCAAGGTAAGATAAGCATGCCTCCTCTCCTTGAGGAACACTTGAAAACGATGTACCACCCTCAGTGTCTGGCATATCAGAGGTGTAATGAGATACCTCAGAGAAGTCAGGTTCCATGTGACTATTGTTGAAATCATTTTTTTTCACACCCGGAGTAATTTTCCGCACAATTGCCTCAAGTTTTAGACCATGACCCTTTCTTGGAGGCATAAACTTTGCTTTGGACTGAGGAGGTGAAATAGAATGCTGGGTTTTGGGAGATGGCAATTTTGTATTAGTATCAGTACTGACAGAACAACTGTTGGTTACAAGTCTAGAATCAGAGTGGGACTGAGATAGTGGGAAGGATAAATTGATCCTGGTCGCTGACCTGGAACATCCTGATGCTGCCTCTTAGCTGGAATAGGAGAAATAAAAGATCTAACTCTCCTTCTCATGATTAAAGGGTTGGTTTCAGCAGATGTTCCAGTTTTGCTTGCTCTTGCCCCTGCTGAATCCCTTGGTTAGTCTTGCCAGTGTACCCAGCAGGGCTAATAGCACCAACTGGAGTTAGTGAGTGGAAAGATTTGGCCATGTCTTCTGCACTCTTATCTGTAACATCCTCTTCTCTAAGTTTGGGGCCAGCATTTGCAACTGGCTGAGAACCTACAGGCTCGTGAGGGACTGTAGTGGGTTGTCCAGCTCCCTCTCTTTCAGGATAAGTGTCCCACATTTTCATGTCAAAGTGTGTACTGGGATAAGAGTGCTGTCGAGATAGGTGATGCTGACTAGGCAGAATATCACTTGAAGCTTGAGATTTACACTTCTGTTCTAAAAGTCTCTGAGGAACGTGCCTATCTATTCCTCTTAGCCTTTGTCGATCTGGAGTCCAGTCGGGTCTCTCATGAGGAGGTAAACTTTGTGGAAACACTTGTAACTTGTTAGTGGATGGTGTGGTTTTAGAATATGCTGATACTGTGTGGAATGGTTGATGAGTTGAAGGAAGGGAGATCATTTTTGGTCCATCCATGGTGTCAGAGAAACCATATGCTCTGAAACCATCAACAGCCTCAAGGCGATAAAGACTGGTGCCTTGGTGGTGAGGACAAGGGATTTGAGGACATTTGCAAAATATATGGCAGGTTGCTGGTGGCTTCACTGTTGCCTTTGGCACTGCTGGTCTTTTCTATATGAGAATCAACATCTACAGGGGGATGAAGGAGCTTATTAGGTTCCTTACTAGGTGGCGTGCTGCAGTAATCATCTGTGTTCTGTCCTGCAATTTCAGTCTTTGATGAATCTTCTTTGTTTTGTGCTTTCTTTGCTTTTATTTCTTCCTTGCAACCTTCTTGCTCATTTGATCCAGATGAAGAAAATGGCTGCTGAATGACTGAGGGTCCAGAGGTCCCAGAATGTCCTCTCTCTCTGGTGTTGTTAATTTGAGAAGGAGACACATCACAGATTACAGAGCGCCTTCCTGAGGATGTCTGAGACTGAGTATGACTGACAGGGCCAACACTGCATGCCAATGGCTCAGCTTCCTGTAAAAGCAGTTGTTCCACAGCGGAAGGAGAGGTACCATATCTGGATGGTTTTCTGTGCTGCAGAGAATAGTCAGCCAAGTTAATGTGCTTTGAAGGAACTCCTGTTGTAAGATCTAAAGACTGCTGGACGTGGGAGGACTGGTTGGGAGACAGACTGGTTTTGCCTTTTCTAAAGAGATCCCATGAGTCACATTGGGCTTATGTGCTTCAGAATCCCAAGAGGGATGAGGAGGTCCTAAAACAATATCATTTTCTGGTCCCTGATTTTGACTTGCATTTGGTGTTTTTCCAGAGGCCATTTGACTGAATTTGACATTAAGTCCACTTAGAAGTGTTTGAGAACCCATTGCATGTGAACTCAAATTTTCGATCATACTATATGGTAGTCTTGTTTGATATCGGGGCTGTGATGTATCTTGAACACTAGATGTTTGGTCAGGGTCGGCCATATCGTCTATCTAAGTGATGACCCTGGAGCACTTCTTGCAAAAGACTTGGAAACGATTGCTGAAACTGAGAACTGTTATCCTGACTTCTTGAGACGATAGTCCTCCCTCCCTCCATAGCAAAAACCCCAATATCCTTCCTACCAATAGACCCATAGCTGGCCTGCAGCTGATGATAATTCTGGCATCTATTTGTTCCCATACTACTCACTAGTCCTAACTTTCCTTTGCTTTTTGCAGCATTATAAGGTACCTCAGGATTACTGTATTTAAATGATGCCAAGTGAGATTGAGAGTTTTGACCAAATTCTTGTTTAGGGGAAATATCATATTGCGACACATATGTTTCCATGCACATCTCCCCTTCTCCATTGTGATTTCTAGTCTCTCTTAAAACTTTCACATCACGTTGGTCCCCAGGATTGCTGTGTTTGTTTGAGTAATGAGAAACACTGTAACGTGGAGATTTGGCACCCGTTTGCTTGCTTGATTCAGTATTCACTTCAGATCGAGCAGAGACAATAACTCCAACACCACCAACATGTTGCTCTGAGACATTCACATTTTTACTCAGCTTTTCAAACTGCTGTGGATCTGTCTCTGCTTCATCCTTTGTGGGGGGGACTGAGAGTCTGTTCTCTGAATTCTCCCTATCACAGGAAGGATCTGCATTTTCAACTTCACATTCTTCATCTTTTATCATTTTGATCTGCTGTACCTTTGTTCCACTTTCATCATCATTACAAAGGTCTTTTCTGCTACACAGTTTGGATGTGCTGAGTGAATAGGAGATGGAGCAGCAGGGGGATATACTGGTTGTTTTGGGCTGAGATCTGCAGCAGGATGAACTGATGGTGGTGATGAGGAGGAGGGAGTCAGGGTTTCTGGTGTCTTTGCTTGAGACGGTTGTTTTGAAGCTGTTAAAATGACTCCAGTGTTGACCTGGACATCAATTACTTGTTGACTCACTTCTGATGGCAACTGACCCTGTGATGACGGGGTAGCTTTGTGGCTCAGATTCATTGCTTGTTCCACTTGCCTGCCTAATTCTCTTATGTTCTACTTGTTGATGCTCTTTCCCTTCCAGCATCTCAGAACTCTCTTCGCTCACGGAGGTCTGACCGCTGACGTTGGAATTTCCAGATTTGTTTTGGTTGATAGGTAAAGACTGAGATCCTTGCTGAATCTGAAGGTGATGTGCACCATCTCTGCTCTTCTTCTGGGCAACACAGTGTCTGTTAGAAGCATGTGCTGCACTGTATTAGGTAGATTCTCCACTTGAGATGTCAGAGCATTGAGACTATTTAGACCAGGGTCCTGCAAGAGTTTGTCATGAGGGTACAGGGAGCCATCTTCCCTAGACCACCCCGAAGACTTAGTCCCATTCTGTTCTGACTCACGGCAGCATGACTGATCCCTGCACCGTGGTTTAAAACAGCCGCTTAATGCCTGCGCCACTACCACAACTACTGATGCTGCTATTTGAATTGGGAGTGGGGCTCAGCTGATGAACAGCCTGTAGAAGACGTCCATGGCTTTGGCTGCTGCAAGCATTTGAAACTGAGGGTGTGGACGATTGCTGCAGATGACTAGCAGCACTGTTTCCTCAGAACTCCCCATTAGAGGAGACGAAGAGGAGCTGCAGCTTGAGACTGTACAGCAGACGGAGCAGGAGAGGGATTAGATATGGGACTGAAGTTCTGATGAATGTGAGCCTGTTGACTTTGGGAATGCATAGGTGATTTGGCGAGGTCTTGAGAGGGGTGTGAAGTCAGAGCAGGGCTGAGGACACAGAGGAATGGGGCAGTTTGGTGTGCAAGTGTCCTTGATGCTGCATTTTGAGGGAAGAGGTCATAGCCTGCTCCAGTGTTATGCTGGGTGGGACGCTGGGAAGGGGAGCATGTTTGTGAAGGGACTGGGATTGTGGTGAATATGCTGCTGATGTGTAGCTTTGCCCCATATTCTCACAGCTGTTTGAAGCAGATGAACTTGTATGAGTATTTGGATTAGACTGAGTGGGAGAGTTATTCAATTTGGCATCTGTGTTGCTGCTGCTGCGCATCATATCTTTGCGGTGGGGAGTTATACATTCCAGTAGAGCCTGAGGTTGCATTAAGGGGCCAGAGTGTCCAAACTGAGGGGGGGATCCTATTTCCAGAAAGGGTATGTCCGTTGATGCTGACCTTGGTGCAATCCTTGATATTTCTGACCATGCTGCCGTTGATGCATCTGAGCACCTGATTGTACTGAAGCAGTATGAGCCAGACTGTATTGCTGGGAAGGAGAAAACGAACCAGGGCCACTGCTATTACTACCCCAACCGCAGAGGCACTGCCGGAGCCATAATCCATAGAGTAGGGAGAAATCATTCCAGAGGATGATCCTGAACCAGATAAGTGGTACTGATGCGCGGATGTCCATCCACGCTTGAGTATCTAAATCCAGCGCCAAACGCTGCTCCACCCCTTCTGCTTCTTTCTCGTCCACTCACGGAAAAATAATAATCCACACTGTCCTTACGGTGCACGAAGTTCCTCCTCCTGCTCCTACACTGTGAGCATTTCCCGCGCCATCTCTCCAGTTGTTCTTCTGGAGCCATAGCCGTGTATAGGAGGAGCATGTAGAAGATGCTGTTGGCTCCGCAAGTGCAGGTGCTGCCCATGACTCTGCAGGGTAGGTTGAGCTGCTGTATGGCCGCATAGTCCTCTGAGTTTCTAGGAGATATCTGAAGGTCCGAAGGGTGGGGTTGATACGGGAACCGACAACACTTGCTCCCGGCCAAACCCCCGATGAAGAGGAACTGGACTGTTGGGAAAGTTCTGCATTTTTGTGTGTACAGTTTTTCCAAATGCTGCTATTAGCAACCCTTCTTTCAAAAGAATCCAAATGGCAAATTGGAATGCTTAGTATTACAAACTCACAAAACTCACATCTGTAGCAGCAATATTGAGGCCCCAGCAAATGTTGTGAGGTTTAGAAAGCCAGGAGATTCAATTTGCTGCTCGAGTTAAAACGTAAAGACAATGTGAAAATGGTAAATGCAACAGCTGCACATTCATTCACAGAAACAGTGTCACAAATGCCACTATGTGGTTTGGCACTAGACACAAAGAGCTCTGTAAAAAGATGAAGAATGAAGGTTTAGTGTTATCACAAAATGTCTATTAGGCAAGAGGTAAAATACTCCACCAAAGTAGCAACTCAATTAAGTTTCATTAAGAGAATGTCAATATCTTGATACTGTAGTGTGAAACATCTCTTGCCATTTGGTAACTGTGCGAATGGATGTGGATAGCAGCCATGCAGTAAATTATAAGAGTTCAGTAACAGGTTTGCAACAGACAAATAAAAATCTTTCTCCAGTTGGCACATGTATTCACTGACACTGAAAATAGCTTGAGAAAGATCAATATTTCAGATCATGACTTTTTTCATATTTCCTGTGTAACATGGATTTTCGCACGTGCTCAAGCCAGATTTCATGAAGATCTTTGCCAACAATTTATTTCCAGCTGTATCCAAACATTTGTCTTTTCCATGTTAGTTATACAGTCCAGCAAGTTTGTTGTTTTCTTTGATCGCCCAATCCTTGCCCATTACTGTAAGGTGTTTTTCAGTGTAGCTGGTCCTAGCCTTGGGTTTTCTGTGGTCAGTCCATGCTATCCGGTTACACTTTTAATGATAGCGTCTTTCTCTCTCTGGAATCAGGAAGCTTGAGATGTTCTGAAAACAGAGGAAAACACAGCAAATATTATTCATTGAGAACTTTGCTTTAGCGTTACATTAATATCTTTCTTCCATCCAGAGGTGATAGAAAATGCTTTTCATCGGGTTGCTATTGTAGTGTAGACATGCATGTGGTCAAAGCTGCTAACCACCTCTGCTCCTACTGACCAAACATGTAATAATTCAGGGCCGTGTTGCTGAGAAGCGTTAGACAAGCAGGGTTTAACTAGAAAGTCTGTCCACTTGTGACCAGATTGACAAAATGCATGTCCAAAACCAGGCCTAAATCTGAACACTATCTGTTTGTAGTTAGTCTACATTAGGCTGGGCAATATATCATATCATATATTCATGTAATCAGTAAAGCTGGTTCTTTGATTAGCGGTAAATCTCCATCACCTGTTTTCAAATGGAGCAGCAGTTAATACAGAGCCGTAGATCACTGACAAGCTACGCAATAGCTTTCAGTTTTGCAGGTGATTCATTTGCGATACTGATCTGCGATATTACAGAGCTTGTGAGTGATCTACGGCTCTGGAGATTTACTGCTAAACAAAGAACCAGCTTTACTAACGAGATGCACATGAATATATTGTGCAATACATTGCCCAGCCCTAGCATACATCCAAACATTTAAATTGCCAAAACCCTAAATCTCATTTTCTGAGATGAATTCTGATTCATGAAAATTTTGAGTCAATCACTTACCCTATATCGTTCCAAACCCATAAAAGCTTTGTCTTCAGAACACAATTCAAGATAAAACCTTTTTCTACTTGTATTTACACTGATTTAAACAAAAGCCGCAGCATCCCTGTGGCATGGCTGACACAGAACAGACTATGTAGTTTGTGTTCAGTGAATATTCTCCAAAATGGGCGTATTTTTCTTTTTCATTACTTGTCGTGACTAATGGAACAAAGCCTCCCAGTTTTCATCTAAAATATCATAAATTGTGTTCTGAAGATAAACAAACCTTTATGGGTTTGGAAGAACATGGGGTAAAGTGGCTGACACCCGAGTATCCTTTCAAAGGGATACTACACCCAAAATCCTCACTGACACCCTGGCCATCCCAGACGTGTATGACTGACTTTCTTTAGATAAACACAAACAAAGATTAAAAAGATCTGGGTCAGTGTATTGCATTTGTATGGATCTCCAAAAAGTAGATGCTACAAAACCACAGAAAACCAGTGTAACTCTAGGTGATAAATCAATGTCTTCTGATGTTGAACAATAGGTGTGTGTATAGGCCATATTTTAAATTGTCAACTTCTAGAGATCTTTTGCACTGGCATTATATAGACTCTATGGATCATTTTTGTAGAAAAATATCTGCTACAAAACCACAGTTTCTCCAAACATGCATTTCTTATACAACAATTGCATTTGACCATGAATTTCAAAGAAGAATGGAAGAAAAGTCTTTTATTTCATTCTGCTTAATGCAGATAGGAAGTGTGACTATAGTAGTCCTGGTCTCTTTAAGCTGGCATTAGTACTGTGTGTTGTGTGTAAGACAGGTTAAAAGACTATGGACGTTCATTAAGGATTGTTCGGCTGCATTAATTAGGTTAACTGAAACCAACATGGAGTTTTGGTTCCTTAGTTAAAAAAATAAAATGCTCATTTATTCATCAAAAACTTAGAGCAAGGCAGTACTGAAGGCGTCTGATCAGACAAAGAGTTGTTTGAAAGACTGCAAGACTATGAAGATGTTCCTAGTCTTAAAAACATGACCGCTCCACATCACTTTACCCAACTATTTCATTTCAAGAGTCTTAAAGCATACAACAACAGAGAAAAAACTATTATATGTGTAATGATATTAAATATTATGCTTCTGATGAAAATGAGTCTGCCACGAGGGTTCAGGTATAGGTTTTTTTAGGTTTGTTACTTAACATTGTTTGTAATGAATATAATGCACTTTATTTAATTCATATGTATATATTGTGCTTTGTTTTGAGTGCCAGGTAGGTATGGGTTTAAGTTTCTCTGTATTTAGCTCTATCAGTAGGCCTTATTTACATTATTTCTGAAAGACAACATACTTTGGAATACATTTAATAGAATTACCAAACAAACATAAGATATTACAGAGCCCTATTTTTATATTCATATTTTTAGAGTTTTATTAACTGAACTGATTAGAAATGATTTTCATGACTAAATATTTATGAAAACAGTCTCAAAAAACATTGTAGGTATGAGGGTATATATATATATTTAAATATAATTTATCATAATTTGGGGAAAAGTTAAATGGAATTAATGCAAAAACATACTGTCACTTATTACTGGAAATAATTAAATGGGTTTCATAGACGACTTATGGTGGGGTTTTTATAAACCTTCTTTGATGATTTCCATCAGATTAAAACAGTCTTTTTTAATGTAATATCAACACCAAAATGATTAAACACACCTAGATTCAGATATTCTTTTCACTGTATCAGAGATTATTTATGATTATTAACACAACGACTGAATTTTCATGTTTGCTCAGAATAAGCGTGTAATCTAATGTTAGATAGTACATATTACATCTCTAATCATCTGCAATGCATCAATGGGGCGTTTCCTATCAGATGTCACATAGACATTTATTTAGTTCTAATTTAGAATATACAGAGAACTGAAATTTTACAGATGTAGTCAGATTTTGTACACAGCAGATGTTTTCCAGATCAAGAGATCTTTAACAGACGTCTGTATGTTATCTGGAATGTTTCACAGATATCAAATATCTTATAATGATAAAGAGTGGCATTAGTATATCAGGGGGTATAAGAAAGTTTTCACAAGTGCTGTATTACTCAGACTAAATAGCAGGGCATCTGCAAAAGACTGATGTGTGGTGAGAGCAAACAGGAGCAATCCATCTGGTATGGAGTGTTTAATTTAGCTTTGAGTCTTTAATGAGGTCCCAGGCACTTTGTGGGATCATTAGTCATGTGGACACGTGTCTATTATCTCTCACACAATGGCAGTGAGTTTATGGCTGCTGTCTTTCTCCAGTCCAAACTAGTCTGAAAGCGATCCATTAACTAAACGAGCACTTGAGATGCTCACAGTCGTGTGTGTAGTCTGGACTGATGATGATGCTCTTTACAGTGTAATCAGGTATCTGTCATTACCTGAGCATTACCAGAGCAGCTGTAAAAACAGCCAACAAGCCAACCATAGTAGTGGTAGTGATATTAACGACGTTAGTTTGCAGTGAGACTATCACTGTGTGTGTGTGTGTGTGTGTTCATGGAGCGAAATCAAAATCTGTTATTAATAATGATGGGGCTCCGACAAGTATAGACTCAGAACAATCTAGAGAAATCAAGCCGCCTCCATCACGGCAGAAGAGTTAGCGTGCTGGCCCTTACTTCAGCTGAATTCGTGCAGAAACGCTGGATTAGACGCACAATCCGCTCGTTTACAAACGCGTTAGGACGCGACACATCGCATTCAGTAATAGAAACAAACGCACGATTCTGGGGACAAATCCGACCGCATTGAACGGATCACGCACGCTATGATGACTGATGCTAGGCGCATTATTATCACGGACGCCTGATAACGAGGTGTTTTTAACGCTTTGCGGACAGGCCAAATCTGATCCCCCGGCCTCCAGTTCCGCGCTCCGTCGCTCCGCCTGCACCGAATGCCGCGGCTCTCGCCGCGCACAGCCGCCTCCCGGAACCGAGCGGGCGTAGTTCGCGAACGCAATCCGTTCCTCTTCTGCATTCTTCTTTTTTCTTTTCTTTTGTCTTTCTCGCGTCGGAAACGAACGAGGAGGGCTCGAGCAGTCCACGCGCTCCCGCCCCCTCACGCGCGCGCCGCGCATCCATCACGCACACGCGTCTGACGCGACGCTGCACGCTGCACCTACACACTGCGCACACCTAACTGGCCGCTGCAGAAAACGGTAAGAAACCGCGCTGGGAGAGATCGCTGTGACCGTGCGTTTGGGTTTAGGGTCTGCGAGACTGTAAAGCAGCATTTGCGCTCCTTATATCTCCCCAGACACTTACACTTTAAAAGCGTAGTGGCCGCCTTCCGGACTAGTGTGCTCGCAGATGCTAGCCGATCAACTCATCGAGGCGTATCTGGTGGGCTGCTCCTGATTGGCTGGTAGGCACGTGGCGGCCGGTCGGATGGGTGTTACCGGTCGCGCCGATCGCTCGATCGGTTCGCCAATTTCCTAACAGCTGGGGTCACGGCGCTCCAGCCCCCACGCTCCTCAGTAACCCCGCGCTCCGCTCCGCTCCTGTAGGATGCAGGCCTCTTCCATCACGGTTGCCTGTAACTGCATCAGCAACGGCCTCAGAGCCGCATCATTTAGGCCATTTACAGACATCCGTGGGCGAACACGAATAGAGAAATATCAATCAGTCTGTCTGATTAATAGAAGGCTCTTTCTGCTTTCAACAACAGAGCATCAAGCCTTTGGTTCTCAGTGAAAGCAATGTTCAGCCACATGAGCAGAAATTCTGCCAGTTTCATACTCTGAGTCAGATGTGTAGCTAAATAAACATTAACCAATGAACGATGGACATGACAAACATGTGACTTATTTTGGCCACACCCAGTAGTGTAATAGGAATAATTAATCTAAAAACGCACTCACCCAGAGGTCACCCAAGATTAGGAGGAGTGTGTTTCTTCATCAATGTCTCAGCAATGCATGTGAATGGGTGCGTCAGAAAAAGTCCAAACAGCTGATAAAACATCACAATAATCCACAGCACTCCGGCCCATCGGTTAAAGTCTGAAGAACGACAGAAGATGAAACTGTGTTTCATTTGTCACGGTAACATCACAGCTGGAACATGAGAAATAACATCAAGTGCTTTCTGAATGACGACGTAAACAACACACACTCCGGTGTGTCCTGCTAACTGGGCCAGAGATGAAAGTCATTACAGCGCCACGCTAAATTCAATTATATTCTTTACTTTTTACTTGTTATATGGCAGAAACACAAATATTTCAAAATGTATACCGATATGCAACAATTACAATTTTAAGCAGTGTATCGGTTGTTAGTTATTATACTACAAGAAGAAAACAAAAAACTCATTATTATAAATATTGAATATTGGAAGCCTATACCTTTTATCATTTATTTCCCTTTTCAAAGGTAAGAAAAAAATTGCAAATTAATCCTAAAGTAATTGCTAGGTGCTTTCTGGAGACGTTGCTAGAGTTAATCTGATCAGTCTTGCTGAAATTGTGCTCTGCTGCAGTTACTGCTTCCACCACAGAGAAGCACACACACACACACACACACACACAGATACACACAGACACACAGAATACACACACACAGAGAGACACACACACACACAGAGACACACACACAGAGCACACACACAGAGACACACACACACAGAGAGACACACACAGAGACACACACACACACACAGACACACAGAGACACACACACACAGACAACACACACACACACACAGAGACACACACACACACACACACACACAGACACACACACACACACACACACACACACACACAGAGACACACACACAGAGGAACACACACACAGACACACACACACACACACACACACACACAGAGATTTTTACAAGACACACACACACACACACACACAGAACACACACACACACACACACACAGTTACACACAGAGACACACACAGAGACACACAGACACAGAGACACACACACACACACACACAGAGAGGAGCACACACACAGACACACAGAGACACACACACAGAGACACACACACAGACACACACACAGAGAGAGAGAGACACACACACACACACACACACACACACAAGACACACACACACAGACACACACACACAGAGACACACAGACACAGAGACACACACACAGACACACACACACACACACACACAGAACACACAGACACACAGAGACACACACACACAGACACACACACACACACACCGAGACACACACAGAGACACACAGACACACACACACAGAGAGACACACACACACACAGACACACACACACACACACACACAGACACACACACACACACACACAGGAGACACACAGAGACACACAGACACACACACACAGAGGGAGCACACACACACAGGGCCACACACAGGGCCACACACACACACAAGTTACAGGAGGATTCTGGTGCGTGATGATAGGATGTTCACCAGAAACTGTACTCTGTTCAGATCAGTCTTCAGGTGTTAAAGGTGAAGTATATAACCAAAAAATCAACTCTCCTACAGATTAACAGAACAGACTTCTTCTCCAGTAGAACCGTGAGTCTTTTATCAGAGGAAATGTTGGAATGGGTTCATTGTATGTCTCCATATCTTGG
This sequence comes from Puntigrus tetrazona, assembly GCF_018831695.1. Classification (NCBI taxonomy): domain Eukaryota; kingdom Metazoa; phylum Chordata; class Actinopteri; order Cypriniformes; family Cyprinidae; genus Puntigrus; species Puntigrus tetrazona. The sequence continues at coordinate 8,473,895 of NC_056701.1, read as the reverse complement.
ATGTATAGATACTTCTGGATGTATCTAAATCTGTATATTACTACTGACCTCAACTGAATCATGGTTTCTCCCCAGTTTTCTTCTTCATTCTGTATGGATGGAGTTCTGGATTTCCTCTATCTTCTTTATTTGGGGACATAACTTCTGAGATTATCATTGAATTGAGTTCCAGAGACAAAGTCTCTGTATTTTAATAACAAACTGTTCTCTCTCTTCATTATACATCCTATCATTCACCATTCTTCTACTTTATACTGTTCAGTGCTTTGATATAACCTGTGTTGATAAAGAACTATGATAAAATGATTGATTGATTGATTGATTATTCACACACAGCTGCACGTTTCTTCTTACTAATTATGTAAATGCTGATATATTTCTGAAAAACTTTGTATTATGATTTATAATTATTATTATTTTTATATGAAACATGCTCTTTACCTTGTGAGACGTGATCTTCTTAAATATCCATTTACGTTTTGACGTGCATTAATTTTCCACATATTTTACACAGTCAACTTTACATCAAACATTTTTAAATTAAAAAGGGCTGCTTAAGATCGACTAATACATGACTAATTTTGTTTATCTGAAATTAATGCATTGATTAGAGACATAATTATTATCACCTTAGATCTTTCACAAAACAGATGAATATAATAAAAACACAAGTAAATATAAACACCAAATCTTTATTTAACAACCTCACATAATTACATTTGTTAAACTATTACTACTATTAACAGTTAGATTATTAAATGAAGTTAATAAAACACACAGGAGAAGTCTCTGATCTTGATCTTTGGGGTTTGAGTAATTGTTTGAATGAAGAGATCCTCAGGACTGACTAACCACCGACTCTAGAAGAGAGAATAGAGAGAGAATAGAGTTTGAGTAGCAGAACTAGAGGCCAGTCTCTGGCAGAGATGGATAGATTCTTTCGTTTGGAGACAAGCTTCCACAGTGCAGGAAGGGACCTCTTTCTTCTAATCTTTAGACTGCAGAAGAACAGAAAGGTGCCTTAGATGCAGGTTTGGCAGGGACATAAAGACAGGCAGTCTCCTAGAGATCCTCAGACCATGGCTTTGGAATTCTTAAGCTAGGATCTTTTCTTATTTTGTGAATGAAAGTGTTTTCCTACATCCGTCAATGTACGTTTATCACTCTGTCCCCAAGCTCTTAAAAAATGTGCCTAAACAGATAACACGTGAACCAGAATAAAGTAGAGCATTGTAGGTGTATCAGGGGCAGAAGTCTTGGGAGTGGGATTCAGCCCAGTCCATCTTGGGAAAGGTACTGATAAAGTGTGCCTCAGGCGGTCTTATAGGGGAAAGAGTACTAAATGACTAATGGTAGGACTACAGAAGAAAGGCAAAGAGGGCAGGGGTTTCTGCTCAACGCCGGATCCGTTCTGTTGTAACAGCTCTCCGTTCAGAAAGGGGTCGGCGATTGATATAAAAATCCAGAACTAATAGCGTTTGCAGACAGTTTCAGAGTTGCTAAGGACTTCGTAACAGGAGAGATGTTAGGATTACTACTATTACTCTTCAAATGTAACCAAGTGGTATAACTTCTCAATGGCTTTATTAAAGTCATTATAACTTTAAGGATTAAACTCAACTTGCCTTTATATCAGACACCAAATCCTTCATTACTTGAATTAAAATTGTAACAAGTGACAATGTTTCATGTAATCTTTGTTATAAAAACAACCTAACTCATTATCTACTTATACTATAAGACTGAATGGCTAAATAAGAAATACTAATCTAGGTAGTAATGATCAAAGCTCATAGAAGAAATCAGTTTTATGGCAGGCAGGAAGTTCAGACTCTGACGTGCAGGGCAGACATGCTGCTTGTCTTACACAACTTTTCCTGCGTCAATATGTATGCTCGTGTGTTAGTGATCTTATAATCATGGCCGATTGTGTGAAGCAAGAGTGTCAGGAGGAGAGGACTGAGGACTTGTGTCTCAGTAGGACCTCAACAAATAACACTGTTTTTAATATTATTATTGTCCTCAGCCAGTTACTAAATAAAAACAAGTTTGATTGTTAATTTATATATTATTTTCATTATAATATATCCATCCTGTCCACTTTAAAATCTCATCCTCGTCTTTAGACCCCTACACTTACTGTAATATCTACGTATATCCTCTTTTTCATCATATTGTGTTTTGTAGCAGCATGCTTATCCAAGCTCAGCATGTCCACCTGTCATAGTACAATAACTAAAACTATTTCCAAGCCAATTCAAGTATATATCTAAAGAAGCAATACAGAACCCTTTGCCCATAGATACAGTGCATTTATTAAATACTAAGTTTAAACAGAAATGTTCCTGAGGTTTAGTGACATGTGCATAGTTTCTGACAGATGATAATAATATTTTAACGTGGCTGTTAGTATGATAGAAGAAGGTGTTGTGATGAATAAAAAGTGTGTGTCTAACACAGAACTGATCAGGGACTAGGATGTACTTAGTAGAATAATAAAATTAAATACAAGATAAGTAGGATAAAACATCCCTATTATGCTGTTAAAAAAACTATTAAACCTTTTTAAACCTATTAATACATAGCATTTTTAATATCATTTTAAGTGCAGTATATAAAGTCTATGTACTTTATATTATATCTTATTAATGATTTCATTGATTTAAAGAAGCCCGTAGTATTTTTAATGTGTACTTTTTATTTATTTACATTTACATTTACATTTAGTCATTGTAGTACTTTATCCGTGACGTACAAATGAGTAAATATAAACAAATTAATATCAGCAAAGGGCAGTGATGCGTAGTGCTCTTGAGTGGGGTCATCTTACCTAGCAGACACAGAGGCTTTTATTTTTATTTTTTATTTATTAGACAAGAAAAAGGATAGGAAGGGCAGGAGAAGAAGAGAAGAAAGAGAAATTGCTATCAATGTTGGGTCAAATTGCAAGCAGAAAAGATGGGATTTACAGGTTAGTTTTTCAGAAGACTATACTTCGTGACTCTGCTGCCCTAGTGGTAATGGGCAGATCGTTCCTAGCGAGGAACAGACCAGGTGAAGGTGCATGAGTGATTTTGCACCTTTTTGTGAAGAGCACTGCAAGAGCCTTTACCGTTTGCAGGCGTAGGCACCTGGAGGGAACATATGATTCAATTAGTGAGTGTAAGTCGAGGCGGGCCTGTGATTATCCTGTAGGCCAGCATCAGGGATTTGGCAGATTTGATCACGGACATCTATAGGAAGCCAGTGTGAAACTAATGGGGCTGTGGCGTGAGCTCATGGTTAGTTGAAGACCACCCTGGCATGCATTCTGGACCATCTGAAGGTCTGGTTGTAGAGGCTGGGAGGCCAACAGAGGCGTTGCAGTAATCCAGTCTACTCAGGACTAGTACCTGACCAAAGGAGATCTGTGTAGCGTGTTCTGATAATCACGGTCTAGATTTTTCCTGATGTTTGCCACAGCACAAACCTACAAGATCGACAGTTTTTGAAATGTATCCAGTGAGAAAGTTGGCTGGTAAATCAGATGCTCCAAGGTTCTAGCTGACCTGGGCAGGGATACAGTGGCGAGCCTAGCTGAAAAGATAGTTTGTGCTGTTTATTTGGTTGGGCGGAAAAGGCTGAGGGCTCTGTTTTTGTGAGGGTTTGCTGCAGGTGATCCAGCCATCAGACTGAGATGCTCGTTTGAGCACTTAGAAATGCGTGCAGAAACAGTGGGATGGAGTCTGGTTGAAAGGGAGAATGGAGTTGAGTGTAAATCCAGCACATGGTGATAAGAGAAGCCATGCTTCAGAATGACAGAGCAGTGATGTCATGTAAGATGGGAAAAAACAGTAGCCCAAGTACTGAGCCCTGAGGCCTCCAGTATTGAGGTGATGAGACTCACTGAGACATCCCTCCATGATACCTGAAAGACCTACCCAGGAAGGTGGACTCAAACCACGAAGGAGCTGTTCCAGAGACCCTATCTGCCTGAGGAGTTGATAGGGAGATGTTATAGTTTACAGTGTCAAGCAGCAGACAGGTCAACAGGATAGCGCAGAAGATTTTTGATTGTATATTGGCCCGTCTCAGTGCCTCAATGACCAGATAGAAGTGCAGTTTCTGTGGGTGGCGCTTTGAAACCGATTGGTTTCATCAGGAGATTGTTTGAGAGATGGGAGAGATTTGGTTAAAGACAACACGCTCTAGTTGTCAGAGAGTCGCCCTAGCGGGGACTAGAACCCTGGTCTCTGTTCTGAGCGGGTAGTATTAGCCCCTCACAGACTAACTTGGTATTGAAACCCAAAGCAGAAGGCAGGCAGGAGACTTGAGTCTTCAAACAAAAAATATCTTTACTAATGAAACTAAAGTCACAAGTACAAACAAATTTGGATAGCAGGCCTTCCATAAAACAAGGAACAGAAAATAGACACAGGGGTCAAAAGAGTACAACAAGGTACAAACTTGACTTGCAGGCAGCAACCACAGTCACGTAGACTCAAGACTGAACATAGATGAAACAAGCACACTTATAAAGGTTAAACACAGGTGCCGAGAATCAGGGCTAATGAAGGCGTATTAAACAGGATTGGTACAATGGTGCCATCTAGAGTCTTTGGGAAGCATAACCAAGGGGTTTAAGGAGCATCCTGCAGGTGGGAGTGGAATAGTGTAGGGATGAGATCATTGCACTAGTGTCTCTTATGTGAATGGGAGGAGAGATACAGGTCTGTAATTTCCAATGAGCTCAGGGGTCAAGTGTGGGTTTTGGAGAGGGCAACACAGGCCTCAGCAAAAACTGAGGAAATGTACCAGTGGAGATAGAGTTGTTGATAATGTGGGTGAGTGCAGGAGAGACGGAGGAAGCGATAGCCTGAAAGAAGATATTGGCTGAGGATGGGATCTAAAGGGCAGGTTGTGCGTGCGTGGCAGGGCGATTTTGATACCTCCGTTTCAGAGAGAGGAAAAAGTGGAGAATGTGTTGGAGATTGCTGTAGATTTGATGTCGTAGTGAGGGCAGCAGAAATTGATTGCCCCAAATCTTGAAGTAGTTTATTAATGAAAAAAACAAGCAAAATCATCAGAGGAGTTAAGGATAGCCGTGGGTGGGGACAGGTGGGCAGAAGGCAGAGAATGTTTTAAAGGAAGCCGTGAGTCAGAGGTTATTGTAATCTTTTGTTTGGTAATAAATTCGTTTAGCAGTGGAGACATTATTAGAGAAAATGAGGAGAGAGAAGAGACCCCAGTAAAAACAGAGATCCGATGGATCCTTGGTTTCGCCATTCTTTCCGCAGCTCTGAGTTTGGGCGATGTTCGCGGAGGAACTTCAGATAACTCCAGGGCAGAGAGTTGGCGGGCAGGTTTGGTTGTTAGAGGACAGAAGGAGTCAGGCAGGATGTTAGGCGTGGAGCAGAGGTATTGGTAGCGATGTTTAACATCTAAGTAAAGAACCGGTTAGGAGGAGGGAGTGACAGTGGCTTGCTGCAGAGGAAAGACAGGTTGAGGTGTGTGTAAGTGGCGGTAGTGACCAGAGGAGGTTTGGTGTTATGTTGACTGGAAGGGGGTTAGGGTGGTGTTGGATATAATCAGAGTAGTCAGATGTGTGCAGTGGTGTTACCTGGGGGGCATGATGGTAGAGCAGTTTTAGTGTAGATGAGGTCAGCAGTTACCTGATTTGTGCGTGGCAGTGGTGGATACGGCTGAGATCAAAAGGCAGTAATGGGCTGTGGAAGTCGCGGGCTGGACTCTTATCTACATGGATGTTGAAATCACACAAGCAGTACCAGAGTGCCATCCTCTGGAAGAAGCAGAGAACGGCACATCAAGTCATTAATGAAGTTACCGAGAATTGCCCTGAGATACAGAACAATCAGGTGAATTTTAAAGGGTGGGTGACAGTAATGGCGTGTGATTCAAAGAGGAGTTTGTATATTGAGGGTCTGTATTTGGCTGTGCTTCAGTCTTTGATATAGAGCAGGCCAGTACCTCCACCCCTCCCAGAAGTGCGAGGGAATGGTAGAGAAGTATGGTTGTGGCGGGTGGCGGGTAACAGTGTCCTCTGGTTTAATCCAGGTTAGTAAAGTGCTAGAATACTTGGGTGGAATGTTCTGTGATGGCTGTGAGTAGAAGTCAGTCTTTTTACAGCAGACTGGCTACATGCCTTACATTTTATTTATTAAAATCTAAGAATTTGGCAAAATATAGTGCACACATCTAATAAGCTAAATCAGTTTTCATATGCACGTCTTGTGTGTCCTCTTACGTCTTCTTGTCTTTATCTTTTATGAAAATAAACTAATTATTTAAGTTAGCAAAACCTTGTGTGTGATTTATTAATAAGAAATGAAACCATGTTTTTATAAGTCTTAAGTCATAAGACCCAGCTATGATCTTCCCAGAGACTTTGCACCTAACCAAAGCCAAAAACACTTAGGGGAAAAAAAGATTAATCTTAAAAAATAAGACATAAATATATAGCAAACCAGGAAATAAGGCAGTTACTGAATAAAGCATACTTTATAAAGCATTGGTCTCATTTAGTGTGTTTTGTCTTGGGGTTCCGCGTGAATGCTCAGAATCTCATACTACGTAAGAGAAGCCGAGTTTCCTCAGGGAGCACATTTTCTGTCCTTGCTCTCCTCCTCTGAGACATTCAGCTGGGAAGGAACAGGAAGGAAGAGGGAAGGAAGAGGGAAGGAACAGGGAAGGGAAGAGGAAGGAAGAGGAAGGAACAGGGAAGGAGAGGAAGGAACAGGGGAAGGAAGAGGAAGGAGAGGAAGGAACAGGGAAGGAAGA
>NC_056701.1:8434618-8462118 GCF_018831695.1 Puntigrus tetrazona | reverse complement strand
TCAGTCCTTCCAAGGAAGGTTCAAAGCAGCTTCATACATAGAAACACACTCTGTAGCGGATGCTGGAGATCTGTGTGTGTGTGTGTTTGAGGACACTTTGTGGCGGTGTTAGCTAAATCGGACAAAACCACCTTCTGTTAAAATTACATATATAAATAACATAAATGTTTATTCTACATTTTTAAGTTGGGTGGTTAGAACAACTATGTCTCATATATATATGGCTTTCCTAAATTGTGTGTGTGTGTGTGTATGTGTGCGTAAGAGAGAGAAGGGAACCTGGAAACCTTACTCAGCAAACGACAAACATCTAACACAATTAAAGAAAAACTTAGTAAAGGTTACTTGGTACACTAATCAAATGAAGCTAAATATATTCACGACACTCAGCTCTATTCGCTGCAAGGTAAATCTGAATAAGGTAAATCCTTAAATAAGAAAACCGGGTTAAGAGCGATGAAGCTATCAGAATCAAGTAATAAACATGGATTTAAAAAGCAAACTATCGGCAAAAATACTCACTTATCACTTGAGTTATAATGCTTTAAGCCTAAATTTGCACATATTTTATGTTTTATTATTTGTTCTGTTTTATCTTTATTTAGTTATACTTGGCTTCCTCATCAAAGTAGACCTTGTTGGCTTATATAAGAAATGTATTTGTAAAGTGATACTGTCATCTCATGTCCCTCATTTCTCAACTTCTGGCGAAGTCGCGTAGCGTAACGAGCGTATCAACACAGTTTCTTGTGGATATGAAATATCACGGCAGTAGAGACTCAAATATAAATGTGACGAAAACAAGTTGTACACACTTCCACGAATGCAGCGTGTTTCAGCAATGCTCAGCATGGAGAGGCTGTTGCCATGGATCGTTAGGTGATGCAGAACTGGATTGTCGTCACATTCAAACTCTAAACCCAATGCTCAGCAAGGCCTCAGAACGACAGACAAATGAGCAATTTCAACATCAGATTACCAGCAGTCAGCAGTGTCTTCCTACATCTCTGAGTTACCAGTTATTACCCTGTTTCAAAAAAACAAAAACAAATCAATGCACATTTTTATGCTTTCATGATTGTATCTTCACAAAGACAAGAGTACAGAGACTGGGCTGTTGGTGTGTCTGGCGTGGCAGATGGGCGTGCTCTTATTCTTCTCACCAACATGGAATAAACCATGGTCTGGCAGTGAACTTCACAGGAAATGACATTTTCAATTTCTCTCAAGTTCTGCATGTCCTCACTAAAATGGACTCATTCTCTGCACGTCAGACTCTATGAAGTTTCTCGTGCCGTGTCGATGCCTGCCGGTGACGGTCGAGGAGGCCAAGGCTACAGGCTTGCTGGTAGCCAGTGATTCCCCACAGCTCATGGCCCAGAAGCCATAGAGCTGACAAATCCGATGCTCGACTGCTGCTTGTGCTGATATTAGGACTTGGCACCGTGCAGCAGACACTTTGGTCATCTCGAATGTGAGGATGAAGGTTTGTGGTGATTCGGTCGGGATAGAGATTTAGATAAAGCGTGAACAGGCCCCTCAAGAGTCCTCTGTCTCAGGTCCCTCTCTCCCTGGGCGCCTGTGGGAGTGCGTTCCTGCAACCCAAATGGTGATCCGCACCTCCCGGTGGCTCCGTAGAACAAGCGGTCGCTCCGTGTCCTGCTCGGCGCTCAAGTGCTGTGTCTGAGAGAGGAGGCATCCATGCAGCTCCGCTCCTTGAGGCTGGCGCTGCGTGGTGGAGGCCACTGCACACATAACATGGGAGGCGCGCTATTCCGCCAACTCTTCTGGCACAGGTGCAGATGCATCATAGGAGTGTTGCCTGCGGCAGCCTCCCACTGGAAGGCCCTGCGGGCGCTGTGATGGCGTCAGCCCCTGCTGCCTCCAGTTGCTCCAGCGGTAGTTTACTGTCCTCGCTGATGTCATGCAGGTTCCAGACTTCTTGCAGGCTTCACTTTGCGCATACAAGTGGCAGAACTGGGGCGGCTGCTTCCGCTCTTCTCGCGGCTCCGGTGTTCGCGCAGCCTCCGGCGATGCAGAACTCCTGCTCCGTGCTTGCTGCCTGCACTGCTGGCCCGACAGCTGCGACATTCCCACTGCTTATCTCGTTTTCTAGCAGGTTGCTTTTTGGAAGTCATCTGCAGACACCAAACTGGTGCAATTGCCTCCTCCCCGCTGGGAATAGCCGGTAAGATCCATGTTCCCACTCGGCACCCCTCATAGGCAAAGATTGATCAGGTAAATCCCTCAGAGCTTTCGCGTACAAACAGATATGAAGTGGACTCCGCGCCTCGTTTCCGTTCGGACGGGATGACTGAGCAGTATCCGTGGTGGTAGTGGTGATGCTGGCGTGAACCCAGCTGATCTCAAGTGAGAGTTCCCTGTGGACTTTGCTGATGCTGGCGCTTCTTTAAACTGTCTCTGCTGCTTGCGTTTCTTTTGCATTTCCTTCCAGATTGCCGTAGAGTGACAGTATGAGTGAAATGTCAGACCGTCGGAGGCGGATGTTACGTCGTCAGCTCCATGCAGAACGTCATGCCCCTGCGATATCCCGAACTGAGCTCCACCTTTAAAGGAGAACACCACGTACAGGTCAGCCAGTCATGTCGGTCAGAGCGGAGGAGTCTGGCTCTGCAGCAGGTGAATTTACTCTCATATTCCTGTGGTTAGCGCAGGCGCGGCTGTGGTGAAGATGGGGCTACACCTCCGCCCAGGCTGCCGCGATCAAACATACGCCCTCCAGAGGCTGCAGGGCCCAGGCTGTGGGGCGGTTGGGGCCTGTCGGCCCCAGCGTGGAGCGTGGTGGTGGTAGTGGTCACAGTACGGTGCTGTCCTTCAGGTGCAGGTTCCCGATACGCTCCACCTGCGCTGATGTAAAGTCGCTGAACATGTTGTCCTCGGGCAGAGTGAGGCCTTGCAGTCGAGTGTCCCAGCCAGGCTCTTGGCGATGCTCGCTGACGAAGTAGGCGGAGGACTCTCGGCGGATAAATCCAGAAGCTGTCTGCGGAGCCGTTGACCCGGAGAGGGGCGCCCATGTTCTTGGCGGTCATGATGAGCGCAGGATATTAGTGTGTGTTGTTCACTTGGTAGCGAGGCGGGTGGCGCTGAACTCTTATCTTCGATTTCCTCCGTGAATGCAGCTGAAAATCTCCTGTAAGGAGAGAGACAGACCTTTCAGTGTGCTAGAGATGGCATAAACATGTATCTAGAGTATGCTTGAAAGGGCTGGATGATCATAATAAATTATCACCAGTTTTTTTAAATAGTTTTTCCTTGGCTGATCAAAACTGTGGCAAAAACTGATAATTTAGTCATTTGCTATTTCTTTTAATTGTCTCCTTTGTACATTATATTTTCCTTATATATGTTTTAAAAGCTATATTTAGTTAGAATTCTTAACAATGTAATTACTTATATATTAATGTAAGAAATGTATAACTTATGACATACTCATTTCAAAGTGATAGCCTGCTTATATAATTAAATACAAATCTCAAATCGTTTTACCTATAATAATCTATTATATACTTAGTATATACTGAAGCTGCACTATTATTGGCCCTTCTCAGTGAGTGTGTCTGTGGGCACAGTATTACCCTGCTGGGCAGTGAAGGTGAGCCCTGGCTCCCCAGAACTGCCCATGAAGCAGAGCGCAGGTGCCAGTAGAAGACATGTTGTTCAGCGATGAAGGTGATGGCGAAGACAGAGCCATAAGCGGCACCCAGCATGTAGAACACACCCGCCATATTGTCCATCAGCTGACTGCTCATCCACTTCATTCTTCGTAGTGACAGATCAGTGAACCAGAGGCCTCAAACTCCTCCATATCACCTGAGACACACACACACACACACGTTATAAGGTGATGCAATGCTCCTGCCACGCTGAGTCTGTGCAACGTGTTTGTATTTAAAACAAGGCTCAATTAATTAAAGCTGGTGGCAGATGAGGGCGATCTCTGATTTGAACAGGATTCACTGCAGAGAAAAAATCACCACCAAGAACAATGGAAACATAAGGCTGTCAATATACAAGACATGATGATTTGCTGAACACTCGGCGAGAATCAGAGCACTTCACTGAACATTACATCCCTTTGTCATGTGTTGATTAATTACCAAATACATTTACCAGCCAAAAGTTTTTGAACTTTCATTATCTTTAATAGTTTTATTTTCTTTCATTTAATGCAATTAATTTAACATTATTTGTAAACTGGGTGCACAGCATATTACTCCAATCACATGATCCATCAGAAATCATTTTAATATACTGATTTAGCTCAGCAAACATTACTATTATTATAATTATAATTGTATTATTATTATTGTGTGTATTATTATAACTGTAGATGCTTCAACTCTTTAAAATGATGATAAGACCCCTCTAGTTCTTTTAAAGCTGCTAGTATCTATTTCTCGTAATCACCATCAATATTTAAAGCGGCTAGTATATTTCTTTGTCAGGATTCTTTAGTGAATAGTTTTTTAGGAAGAGGGTGGGGTCATAAATTAAAGGCTTAGTTCACCCCAAAGAGTAGAAAATTCTGTCATTATTCACCCTAATGTCGTTTCAAAGCCATTAGACATTCATCCATTTTGAAACACAAATTAGGATATTAAGATATTAAGTCTTTTGCACAGAACAAAAATAACAATTTATAGGCATTCTTCTCAGCCATTTTGTACACATTACTTATTTGTAACGTATCTGATGTAATCAGTGTGCACATCCCTGATAGTTCTATGTTACATTTTACATTTTAATCCAAAAGTTCATTTGACCATATCTGTACACTAAACCTAACCTTCCCATAAAAATATCTCAAATCAAGATGAAATGATAGATGTTCTGATTAATCACAAAGAATGTTGATCAGAAATCCAGGTTCTACTAGATTCTGATGTCACATGATATTTTACTGCTGTATATTTTTCTGGATCATTTTCAGATGTATTTGCTGTTCTGGTTCATCAAACATATCTTAATTTGTATTACGAAGATGAATGAAGGATTGTATCAGTTTAGAGCGACATGAAATTGTAACCAAATTTTCATTTGTATTGAACAATCGCTAATATTTTAATTTAACAGGATGTTTTGGTGACGTTAAAAACATGGCATAATAATGAGTTGTTAAATGCTGTTCTTAAAGACCTTGTATTCATTAAAACCTGAAGACATACCACAAACCAGAACAGAAATGAGTTTCTTGAGCAGAAGAGTCCAGTATATAGAAGACCGAATTACTGATTCTGAAAAATTCAGCTTTGAAATCACAAGAATAAATGACAGTTAAAATATATTCCAAATATTTTAAAAAGTAAGAATTATCTGGTACTGTAATTTGGATTAAATAAACAGGGAGCAGAAGAGACTTTAAAGGTGAAACATTTCCATAAACTAACTGACTGGTGGGTATATATCTGTAGAAGAAATAGCACCAGGAACACATGGATACTCACAGGAACAAGGCCAAGAACAAGAAAAAAAGCAGAGAACAAAGCCTTGCATGTCAGAAAGCACATGAAATCAAGACAAAATGCAACAGCAGTCAGCCAATCATGAGCGTAAAGTGCTTTCCAGAAGGTGAGCTCTGACTCCTGGTAATACTTCACAAGACGCCCAAACGTCATACTGTCATAATGTTTTATGGGTGCAGCATTGCTGGATTACTTGTGCTAGTGAACAAGCTGTCAGATGGAGTGTCTGATGTGAATGACGTGCCATCTCCAAAAGGCTGCAGGATGGCGGGTCCACCTGTCTCCTTCAGCCGAGTCCTTCTGGATGGCGTGCTGCACGTGGCAGTGGGCGAGACACCTTCCGGAGCACGATGGTGGCCAGCTTGCATCACCGTTATACTGCCTGCCATATGAGTTCCTTTTACTTGTCATAAATGAAGGCATCAGCTACCAAGTTCTTTCCCACACAGATTAGATCTTACACCTACTCTCTCTTTAATGGCTGCTAGGAATTACTTGTGCTGGCCATTTTATTAGTACTTCTAGAACACCTGAGAGGAATTAGCGGAATGCACATGGGCTAACTTTTTTAAGTTTTAGTTTAGTTGAATTTGAGGTTTTTCTAGAAGCCAAATATTTTATTTATGCCTTTTCTCGGCTCCTTCCCTGACATCTCATCTTAGAAACACTATAGCAACTCCATGTGCCTAAGCACCTGCTGTACCCAGGTACCCTAATAACAATCCTATGTACCCAGGTACCTAACAGCAATCCTACTTAATACCGGTTCCCTACTTGTACATTCTTCTTAACAAAGCAACCTATCAACCATAGCAACAATCAATCAATCAATCAATCAATCAATCACTTTTATTTCTATAGTGTACCCAACACTACAAGGTGTATCAAAGCACTAGACAGTATAAAGTAGAAGAATAGACTGATAGTGATGTATAATAGTGAATTAACACTTTTTACTGACAAATGCAGAGATGGTCTCTGTAATCAAAAGATTGATGATAGTCTGAAGTTCGTTTCCCCCAACACCTAGCAACCACCGGGTACCTAACAACATTACTTTTTGTTTTGCTTTGGACTTCAAACAGAATTAGCCAAATCAGATTGCAACAAATCATACATCCTTTGAAGTATTTGACTGTATTTAGCAAGACAGTTTGTGAAGAAAAAATTCTTAGTGAACTCTGAGTATGTGCTAAAGTGTATTTGGCATTTTAATGACTGATTAGAGAAGTGTCTCAGGTGGTTTTCCACACTCACCCGGTCTTCCAGACTGTAGAAGCGGCTACCATCCACGTGCGCTAGTGGAGGTGTTCACCATGTAGGAGTGCATCTCTTGCATAGTTATTGCGGATGTTTCTCTAGGGTGCTGCCGTTTGGCACCGTCCCAGCGAAACGGCAGGGGAGAAGTCGTTGGGTCCTCTGAGGCCAGACAAACAAGCACAGAGTTAATAAAGCAGACAGACTGACCAGAGAGAGCAGAATATCCTCTCTACCTGAAAAAGTACAGCTGTATCTTCTAATAGAGAGCACCTTTTGTCACTGAGGCTGACACCTGGTCATACTCTTCCTGGATCATAAGCGCTGCCCAGGTGCCCAGTATAGCTGGCCAAGAAAATCCGCAGCAAAGAAGGCCCAGGCGGACACCATGATCTTGCTGGTGGTTCCTCTGGGGTTCTGCACTAGAGCAGGTGTGAGGCCAAACCCCAGAGCAGCCAGATGGCCTTTCCATTGGTGACAGCGGACCACGGCCTCTGAGAGCACAGAAACACAACCAGCTACCAGATTCGTAAGGAGAATAGCTTAAACCAACCCAGGTTCTGTACCAAAACCAATCTATTATTTTCCAGTACTCGATTAAATACTCAACAGCAGAAATTGTGAGCTTTAAGAAATTCATTAACATTCCAAAAAATTCTAATCCATTCCCAGCCTAATGGAAAGGCTGTGACATGAGCCATAGGCAAAACTACAGAACTTCATGGTATTGTTTAGAAATCAAATCAATAATGAATGACTCCCAGGAAATAGCAGCAGTATTTATCCATGCAGATGAGGTCATGTGTGCAGATGCATCATTCTGTACCTCTACCCGTCGATGGAGGCAGCGATTATGGCCGCAGGACTGAAGTATTCAGGCTAAAACCACGGCGATGGCATACAAACCAGCAGCAGCATGGCCGAACATCATGATCCAGGCGTCTGCGCTGAATGGCTCATGGACAGAAGCAGACTCGAGTCGGATACAGGCGCTTTAGAAACACCAGATAGGACAGAGCGGAGGCGGCTCACCGAGGAACGCAGATGGAGACACAGTCCCATTGCTTGGACACCATGGCGCAGTGCCTGTCTCTGAAGAACACAATCAATGACCTCCTGGCCTCCTCATTGATGAGTCAGTGGGCGACAGCCATGTGAGCGTTCTTCAGCACCACCTGCAGACAGACAGACAGACAGGTGAGAGAAGGACAGACAGACAGACAGACAGAGAGAAGTGAGAGACGGGCAGGGCCACAGAAGATAAGACAGACAGACAGACAGGTAGAGAGAAGGACAGACAGACAGGCATTTTAGAAGGACAGACCAGAGACAGATAGAGACAGACAGACAGAAAGGCCGGAGAAGGACAGACAGACAGAGAGGTAGAGAAGGTAGAGACAGACAGACACAGAAAGATAAGACAGACAGACAGACAGGTAGAGAAGGACAGACAGACAGACAGACTGGTAAGAGAAGGACAGACAGACAGACAGGCAAGACAGACAGACAGGTAGAGGAGAAGGACGGAAGGCGGAAAGATCAGACCAGAGAGAGTGAGAGAGACAGACAGAGACCAGATAAGACAGACAGACATTTTAGAGAAGGACAGACAGAGACAGATAGAGACAGACAGACAGAGAGGTGAGAGACAGACAGAAAGAAAGACAGAAAGGCGAGAGAAGGACAGACAGACAGAGAGGTGACAGACAGACAGACAGACAGAAAGTTGGGAAGTACAGACAGATATGAACGGAGCAGGTAGATGAGAGAAGAACAGACAGAAAGACAAAGATGCAGTGCCCAGAAAGAGAGAGACAGATGCAGAGAGACAGACAGGTAACCAGAAATGTCAGCGGCCTGTGGAAATTTCTAACAGTTGTGCATCTCTATAAAGTATCACATCAATACAGTTCAAGCGGCATCAGAGACCAGGTTAAGATTCATTCCAGCATTCATAGCTGCACTGTGTGTTGACATGAGGACAGATGCAGACGCAAACAGCAGATATAAGACCAAAAATTCTAGATCAACAAGAGACAGAAAGTAGATTTATCACACTGTCTCTCTCTCTCTCTCTCTGTCTGTCTGTCATCTCCATCTGTTAGTAATTTACAGCTCTAAATACCTGAACTTCCTTCCTGACTAAACAGGGCCACACGACGGAAGTGTGTGTGTCTTCACCGATGAGAAGCATGGAGATTGAAACCATAGGCATTTTTGGCATTAAGACACTGCGTAGCTGTTTAAATGAGGACACTGAGCACTCGATTATAACTAATTATAAACACTCTCTAGAACATGAACACACAGAACCTCTGACCCCAATGGCGATACCTCTCCCACCATCACGTTCCACGTGCGGTTGATCTTGCGTGTTTGCGTTGGTGACCAGATAAGTCGTGAGTGAACTTCACAGACTTGATCTTCTTCAGGATATCGATGCAGAATCCTTTATTGGCGCTTGATGTGAGCGGCAGAATCCCCGTCCGATTCGCAGCAGACAGGCGGGGGCACGCTTCCATCATAATGCTGTAAACTCAGTGGCTGATTCGAAAGAGATATCTATCTAATGGCTCCACCACAGCCTACAGATTGTTGGAGCAAATCTGCCTCAGTTCACTGGATGTTAAAACCATTTGATTTGCTATCTTCATCAGACAGCGATATGATGAATGGTGTATTTACAGTAATTTGAGCCTTGCGGCAGGGACCGTGTTCCCTCCATGCAGGTGCCGCTCAGTGGATCCACATCCTCCACCATCACGAAGCGGAGCCTCCTCAGCGTCCACGATGGACGAGGTGATCATCCTCACGGTTCTCCGTCGAGATACAGCTCGAACCGCATGACCCTGCGTGAAACTTCGCCGACAGAGAGCGTTCTCCCACTTGCCCACCTCTTGCACACACACTGCGCTTCAGGAGGTGGGTACACTGCTGCGGGCGTCTGCGTCGTCCGGCTCTTCTCTGTCCACTGCTGTCCTTGTTCCAGCAGGATGATCATGGTTGGGGTGCATCTGATAGCCCGTCTCGCTATTGAAATTCAAACCCTCAAGCATCTTCATCAGTTCCTGAAACACACACACACACACAATGTAAAGCATACTTACAGACAGAAATAACACTAAAAGCCATAAGAACTAAATTACCAAAATAGTAGTAATCACAATAAAATATGATAAAACATAGATATAATGGTAATAGTAAAAAAACTGATAATGATACAGAAAGAATATAGGAATATAAATAGGAAAAAATGAAGAAGGTAAAGAAGAAGTTTATACCGTCTTTCTGAGCCTGAGCCAAGATCTAATCCTCGGCATTTGGCTCAAGCGTTTAGTCTTATTAAACCAAAAAAAATGCTAAGCGAATAAAAATAAAATATTAAGAAGATGGTGATGAAATACTAAAAAAGAGATTGTATGTTTAACAACTGAAGAAAGGAACAAGAAAAATGAATAATAATACCAATAATAAAATTCGACTATTAATAATGAAGTTATAATAATAGAAATGAAGAATAATAAAGGAAAAACAAGATAAAGTGGAAAAAATGTATGCAATTAAAATGGCGGAAATGTCTGTCTATCTACAGCTATGATGTTTTTATGGTTCCGTGTGTGACATATGTATTTTGGCCACGTTATAGCAGCCACACCACCGCACCAAGCGTCAAACTCCTCCCCTGTTACCATGGAAACCATGGCCATGAAATGTGAGGAAAGTGTGTGTGTCACAATACAAGCGCCGTTGCTGATAGGGCTCACTTCTTGTCACAGGGCCCCGTGGCACTCAGGGCTTGAGCAGTGTGTGTGACCCTCGGTCCATCATCATAGTGGAAGTGGCGAAGCAATCACAGCCACGCAAATCACGAACAGCCTCAGACCGTAATCCCACCGTCTGCTCTGACACCGAGATCAATACCTGTACAGACACATTAAAAATGTAATTGTTATATTTACGAGGTCATGGTAGCAATATTTCTTTAATAAACTGCAACCCATTTAAATAAAAAAATTATGACATTGATACTGCTTTATTCAAATTATATGTATATTTTAATCCATTGCTCGTCTGATTCTGATATTGGCCATCCTTAATCTCAACACACAAAAAGTGACTCCAAACTCAAATAAAATAAATCTAAGCGAGAATTTCAGTTTTGTCATGTATTAATCCAGACAGACAGGGTAGTTTAGATGATTACCAGAATAGAATAATCTCAGCTATATGGATAGTACAGAAAACCTCATTTTACAAAGATACATATGAGAAGAGTTAACGATAATATTTCTTTATTTTATATAAATCATGTATTTTATTGCATTGCAAGTAATGAAATCAACTGCAGTTAGGTGATAATAATTAAACAATAAAAACACCAAATCCTGCGACCAGCATCTTTTCCACCTGAAAGCAGCATACAGACGTTCTCTGGACAGGATCGGCTCTGGAATCATTACAGAGGTTATGTGAGAAAACACAGATAGACGGTCCTGAAGTAGAGGCGCACCTGTGGGAAACCGGCCGGGGATGTGGTCGCGTCGCCGCTGCAAGCCGGCACGATCCAGGTGTACCCGTACCCGTCAGGCCTGAGTGAGCCACCTCGAAGATGATGTTAGCCTCTTCTGGTGGAAGTAGAGCGAGATAATGAGGCTCTGCAGCTTCTTCCAGCTGGTTTCTGGATCTTAGGCGTCTCAGCCGTCCCACAGACATGTCCAGCAACCTTTGCTCCTCAGCTCCAGCCCACAAACTATTTCTCAATGGTGCTCAGTTTGAGAGAGAGAGAGAGAGAGAGAGACATAGATGAGACACAGAGAGAGAGAGAGAGACAGAGAGAGAGAGAGAGAGAGAGAGAGAGAGACATAGATGAGACACAGAGAGAGAGAGAGAGAGAGAGAGAGAGAGAGAGAGAGAGAGAGAGAGAGAGAGAGAGACAGAGAGAGAGAGAGAGAGAGAGAGAGAGAGAGAGAGAGACAGAGAGAGAGAGAGAGACAGAGAGAGAGAGAGAGAGAGACAGAGAGAGAGAGAGAGAGAGAGAGAGAGACAGAGAGAGAGAGAGAGAGACAGAGAGAGAGAGAGAGAGAGAGACAGAGAGACAGAGAGAGAGAGAGAGAGAGACATAGATAAGACACAGAGAGAGAGAGAGAGAGAGAGAGAGAGAGAGACAGAGAGAGAGAGAGAGAGAGAGAGACAGAGAGAGAGGAAACAGAGAGAGAGAGAGAGAGAGAGACCAGAGAGAGAAAGCAGAGAGAGAGACAGAGAGAGACAGAGAGAGAGAGAGACAAGAGAGGGCAGAGAGAGAGAGAGAGAGAGAGAGAGAGAGAGAGAGAGACAGAGAGAGAGAGAGACAGAGAGAGACAGAGAGAGAGAGAGAGAATATACACACACACACACACACTCTCACACACACAGCAGGCTCACCTTGGTAATAAAGTCCTGAGTATCCGGGGTAGTATGGTAATGATGGAGAAGATGTACCAGTCATACTCCTCACCATGATGTTGAGCATCACAGAGGCCTGCTGCTCGATGAGGCTGAACTGAGAAAGAACATGGAGTGCTCGTCCTGCAGAGAGATACACACACACACACACACACACACACAGACACATGATTAACTCCTGTACATTACATTGCAGTAACATCATGACTGACTGCAGAGCTGCTTTATGCAGGAAGTGCCGACAGGTGGTGATCACATGACCTGCAAAGATCACATGACCAGACATTCTCTCTCACTCACACACACACACACACGCACACACACACACACACACACACACACACACACACACACACCGTTTAGGAGCTCTGTCACTCCACCTGTGTTTGTACCTTATATCACATATTATGTGTTCTCTGAGTAAACTCTTGCACATGAGTGAGTCCTTACAAAGCAGTGGCTCTGACCTCATTCTACTTGCTCATTTTTAATTAAATAGTTGGCTCCTTTTAACAGAGACCATTAGAGGCCTTCTTAAGCCTTAGTAGTCCAACACAGAAACTACATGAGACACGAGCGGAGGGCTGCTGTCACGCTAAAATAAATGATAATACAATCCATAATCATAATAATGCTTGCTCAGTGACAAAGTCCTCCTGTCCTCTCATAAAAATATTAGTTGAGAGCTGTTTTGTAAACTCTTAGTCTGCTTACAGATTTCTCTCCTGATTCAGATCAGAACACTTTTCACTGTAGAAGGAGTTAGATGGAAGTGTTTCAAGAGTAAAAACATCTTGATGATAGTTTAGGCTTTTGTCTTAAAATTATTTAATTTCATTTCATTAAATGTTATCTATTAAACAATAACATTACAGTTACTAACATAGTGAAATAATACTTATGAAATGTTCAAATACAAGGTAGATAATGTGATTCCAGATGAGAAGCGTGGTCACAGAGATTGTATAACAGCCTCTCTACTCACACACACACACACACACACACACACACACAGAGCAGTTCTTCTTCATCACTGTAACACATGCTTTAGCAGCTGTACTTCTCTCACTGACATCAACACACATCACTTACACACACACACACACACATCAGCACACACACACACACACACATCAACACACACACACACACTCATTTCAGTCACATTCTGATAGCTCCTGAATTATGACAAGATTTTTAAATTTATATTAAATTTTAAAATATTCCTGTAGTTAATAATATTACATTCCTCAGATAAAACGTCACATTATTTCTCCTGATGTAAATGTAGATACATTAAATTTGATGTCATATAGTTGCAGTTCTTCTTTGTGTTTTCACAAAATAACCAGCATTTCTCAGATCTAAGCAGTAACACTTTAGTTTCTGTTCAATAAATGTTTTTTTAAGCTGATGTAATTCTGCAGTTGAAAGACCTATAGATGTATTCCATGATTGTGAGAGTAAGTTTTGTGATCAACAACAGCAGCCAATTTCACAGCAGCTGAACTCTTGAAGCCTGAGCTTTGCCCCAAATTCAAGAATTTCCAATAAATGTAGTATCTTTAAAAGAGTCCTCACTAAAATAATGTTTAGTAAAGTTCACCCAGCAACAGTGTGTGTGTGTGTGTGTGTGTGTGTGTGTGTGTGTGTGTGTGTGTGTGTAATGTGTGTATATGATAATGATGTGTGTGTGTGTGTGTGTGTGCAACAGTGTGTAACAGACAATGGTATCCTGACAGCAGGCATCTTTGGCACAGAGCTCTGTGTAATTGACTGAAGCACAACTCCATACTCTCATTCAGCCGTCTCTCTCTCCTTCTCTACTTGATGGTCAGCAGACAGCCAGGACAGAGGAAGGACAGCGAACAGAAGGAGAGCGAGAGAGGGAGAATGTAGTCTGATACAGAAGAACAGAGAGAGAGAAAGTGAGAGAGAGAGGGCAGAGAGAGAGAGAGAGAGAGACAGAGAGAGAGAGAGAGAGAGGGCAGAGAGAGACAGAGAGAGAGAGACAGAGAGAGAGAGAGAGAGAGAGAGAGAGAGAGGGAGAAGAGAGAGAGACAGAGAGATGAGAGAGACAGAGAGAGAGACAGAGACAGAGAAGAGACAGAGACAGAGACAGAGAGAGAGAGAGAGAGGGCAGAGAGAGAGAGAGAGAGAGAGAGAGAGAGAGAGAGAGGGAGTGTCAGGAGGCCCTAGAGCTATCCTAGTTCTGTGCTCTTCAAAGGGAGCACATGATACAGTCACTATATAAACCCAGGGCACAGAGAGAGAGAGAGAGAGAGAGAGAGAGAGATGGAGAAACAAGTGAGACTTTCTCTCTCTTTGCTGAAAAGTCAGACACACTTGAGTCATTCAGTCTGACCTCTGACCTAATTCCTGTCTATCATCCACAGCAGCGAAAAATCTTCATCACAGGACAGCTTCGACGGTCACTTATCTCACGCCTTTGAGTCTCAGATCAGCAATTATATTTCAGATCAGTAAAAAATTGAAGGTGAGAGGGTAGAAAATGTGTTTCAAAAAAAAAAAATTTTTCAGTTCCATTACCAAAACTAATAAAATGTAAACATTATTAAAAACAATTGGACTCCTCAGCAATAAAATAGAAAAAATAAACTAATTACATGCACAGATAAATGCAATAGAACTTTAGAATGTTTTCAGTGCTGAAAATGAGTGTGTAAGTATCGAATAAGTTTGACTCTTTGTGGCTTTTCTTGAAGCAGAATGGTTTGAAGTCCTTGCATGTCTGTGGCAAGAGGCATCACTGTATGGGTTAAACTTTGCAATCCAAGAACCGTGGAGCCTAGTCAAGGCAGCTTACAGTCAGCTATGATCTGTATTGAAGCCTAGAAGAATACGCAGAGACTCAGCCACTAGCTTCACCACATCAGTTTAATCTGAAGCGCAGTCCATATCTCTAGACAGCGAGCGGTTGTAGAACTTCAGGGGGCTGACCTTGAAGAAACATAACTTACTCAAATATGCCTGTTAAACTGTGAAATACACCAAGTACATATTAAAGCTGCAGAGGTTACAGATTTAAATTTTTCTCTTGTTGTTTGATAAATATTATCAACATTATATTGATGTTCATGAAAGTAACAGCAAAAAGACAATACTTTATTGAACCTTTTCTGATAAGAAGTGAGCAAACTCAAGTATTTTTGACAGTCAGTATCTGTTTCAGTCCTCTCGTTTTAACGCTGCTTGATTTTTTGTCTGGCAATCATATTTCTAATTTGATGCTGTATTATATTGATTCACAACAACATTTGCAACAAGATTATATTTACAACTCTTATGTAGCTGAATCTGCATTATTTTTATATAGGCCTGCTTTTAAAGTAATAGTTCACCCCGAAAATGAGTTCAGTTTCTTGGCTGATTTCTGACTCCAACGTCCTCTTTATGCAAGCGGCCGGAGTCATAGGTCAGCAAAAGAGACTCAAAATTAAGTTGTGATAGACTGAGAGTGATCTAAGCGAGACACAGCTCCTCACAATTAACAGACTCTTTGTCTGATTTGTTATTGAAGTTGTACTATTGACTGCACCAACAACTTTACCCAGAAGATCTTCATTCCTGAAGCTGAAAGATATTCAAAAGGTTAAGGCCTCCCAGTAACAGCTAGCGTTTCATCCATTATGCATCTCTGAATGTTTTCATTAAGCTGAAAGCAAAAGTTTCTTTTTTGTTTATTTAGTAATGCTGTGATATCAGAGTATGTTTCCAGATATTGCTCATTGTTTCAGGATTAGTTCAGGTTATGTTGCTAGGCATATTAAACACTATTTGGAAAAGAGATGAAAATGCTGTTTCCTAAATCTAAGTATGACCAAATCTAATTACTGTTTAAAGGGCCTGCATTTCCAGTGTGGAGAATCCCTCAAAGTAAAATAAATAAATAAATTTCATCATATTAATACAGGGAAAAAAACAATAATTAAACACTGCATCACTGGAAGTTTCACTGACTGTTTGAGAGATCCAATTGTGTTACTAATTTTAGACAATTACAAAGAATAACAGGTTTTCATAGACAATTGGATGAGTTTCTGGGAGACAGACCAGCCTGTTGAAAGAGATGGTCTTAAATCCCTCCTGGGATTGGTACAGCTCTCTATCTAGAAATATGGCATATAATTCTATGGCTCAACATGCCAACTGAGTACCCAGGTCAGGAGCTTAGATTTTCTAACTGAGTTACTACTGGCTGCAGATAAAGTCTGTAATTATTTAGATTTTAATATCCATGTTGACAATACAGAAAAGTGCATTACAATAAAGCATTCTTGACATTCCTGAACTCTAACATAGGTTAGAGAACATCTGTCAGGACCTACTCACTGTAATCATACTCTTGATTTAATGCTTTCAAATGGAGTCAGTATTAATGGTGTTTACACAGAGATTCTGCCTTAAGGTGATGATATTTCAGATCACTATCTAGTCTGTATAAACACCATAGCTAAAACTGTAATTCTATGGTATGGTAGAAACACATCCTTACCACAAAAGACTGGTTTTGTGATTAATCTTCTGATCCTCAATCCCTTAGCACATCAATAAAGTAACTTGATGTAACAGAAACTGTGCCTCTTTTTTTCTGCATGCTAGATACAGTTGCTCCTTTACATCAAGAAAGATGAAAAGCTATCACAGCTCCAGGTATAGTAACCTTCCGCACCCTAAAGAGGCAGCCCGGAAAATGGGCGCAGAGTGGAGAAAAACAAGACTAGGTATTTCGTATAGCCTGGCGGGAGAGTATAGTGTCATACAAAATGAAAAAAAACTGCTAAGATATATATGATTATTTTAGACTCATTTAGAGAACACAAAACAAAATCCAGTATTTATTGAATATAGTGACTAAATTATTGAATAAACCATTAACAGGTGCTACATTCCTAATATCACAGCAGTAACTTTATAAACCACTTTACTTCTAGATTGCTTCTAAAACCAGCAGCATGTATATTAGACCCTATTTTCATTAAACTATTAAAACTCACACAAAGGACTGCTTCCAGAAATCATAGATCCTATTTTGACTATTAATTTATTCATTAGGATATACTTCAAAACCTTAAAATTAGCTGTTATTGACCTTTCATAAAAAAAAACCCCACACATCATGACCAAAGACTTACGATATTGAGATTTGATATTGGTCTATAATTGGCTATCAAAGATACAAGAAAAAGATAGTATCCTCACAACTATAATATTCATTTTAGAAAAATGAGTATCTGCAAGGATTTCAATCAGAG
Organism: Puntigrus tetrazona; assembly: GCF_018831695.1. NCBI lineage: Eukaryota > Metazoa > Chordata > Actinopteri > Cypriniformes > Cyprinidae > Puntigrus > Puntigrus tetrazona. The sequence continues at coordinate 8,444,660 of NC_056701.1, read as the reverse complement.
TTTTAGACCCATTGCCATAGTACTGAGACTGCTCATTAGAGTTACTAATGACCTGCTTCTATCATCTGATGAAGTAGTTTTATCTGTTGTGGTACTGTAGATCTTAGCGCGGCATTCGATACTATAGATCCTGTATTCTCTTGATGAACTGAAAACTATGTTGGCATTAGAGGCCTTAGCATAGTTTTACATCATATCTATCTGACAGCTATCAGTTTGTAGCAATAAATGAGGAGTATCATATATACACTCTGCCATAATTAACAAGTGAAATATGGAGTTCCTCAAGGCTCAGTGCTAGGACAGTTACTTTTCCACTTTACATGCTTACCTCTGGGAGATATTGTCAGAGTCATAGTGTGGCTTTTCACTGCTATGCTGATGATACTCAGCTCTATATTTCAGCGCTGACCTGGTGATACACACCAAACTGAGAATCTAACAGAATGATCGATATAAAAAGCTGGATGATAGAGTAACTTCTTAATGTTAAATTCTGAAAAACAGGGTGCTAATAATTGGACTAAAACCCCACATATAATAATCTAGAATACAGCCTATCAACAGTGGCACACTCTGTTATTCTTCATCCATCAGTTAGGAACTAGGTGTGCTGTTTGTATAATCTTTCCTTGAAAATCATGTTTCTGTAAAACTATGTTTTTCATCTTAAAAATATCAAATTTATGAACTATGCTCTAAATTACTGTAATGCTTTAATGGGTGGTTGTTCTGCGGCTTAATAAACAAACTTCAGCGAGTCCAAACCCAGCAGCCAGGAAGTCCTTACTAGAACTAGAGTATGATCATAATACAGCCAGTTCTATCAACACTGCACTGTCCTATCAAACATGAATAGATTTTAAATCTTATAATTACCTATAAAAGCCCTGAATGGTTTAAAACTGATTTGAGCTCTTATCACATTATAGTCTTCCATGTCCTGCGTTCACTCAAAACTGGCTGTTTGATGATACTCGGCTGTAAAAAAGTTGCGTAGAAATTTCCTGTTATTTGAAGAATTCTACACGTAAAAACATAGTAACATTTTAACTTTGACTGATATAAAGTTAATATACTAACTACTAAAGTACTGAAATCTATTTGTATAGCACAATACACTGTGTACAAAAGCAAAAGGAGTGGTGATGAAAGTCACATGATAGACCAGCCCATCACAAACTTTTTTGCTTTTTAAATGGTAACATATGTGTAAGTGCCTGAGTACCATTACACATACTAGACATCGCCATGGTGAATTCATTAAACCAAAATGTACAAAAAACATCAATTTAACAACATTAGATGACTTTCAAGCCTAACAAACATAAATAATAAAGAAACTAAAAATGAAAATATTTAAAAAAAACCCATAAAACTGAAACTAAATTTGAAATGCAATGAACATAATTTTCGTTTTCTGTAAATTTTACAGGAATTTAAAGTTAACTTGATTCAAAGGTTTTAACTGTAGCATTTTCATTTTTAGCGATAAGTAGATCAGCCTAAACTGAGAATACTCTATAACACGATGATAACACGAATAGCATCGCTAATATTTCTTTCTTTCTTATTCTGTTTCTCAGTTCATATCCTGATCAGATGCTGGACCAACACCCAGAATGACCTTCATCAGAGACAGAACACCTAAGATGAACCTGTTGACAGATCATGAACACACACACACACACACACACACACACACACACTCTCTCTCTCTCTCTCTCACTCACACACACACAAGTCCTTTACACAATCTGTCATAGCCGTTTTTAAAATCAGCTTGTAGTTGGGCCATAACTTCTAGCGATTATCTGCAATTTGGAGACTTTAGAACAATCTCTGCATTTAATAAAAATTAAGTGTTTAGACTTGTCATTTATGCCACTTTATCCACTTTTCTCCTGTGCTTCCAATGCAATCTGTACACCATTAAAAGCGTTGGTTAAATTAAAAAGAAGTGATTGAAGTGCGTAATATAAGCTCTCTGCTCATGCTGCTTCATAGACTGACCAGGGAGTGTTGCTCAAACAGAACCATTTACAATCTAAAATGTAGCCACTGTTAAGTAAGTTATATTGGCGGTAATGTTCCTGACTGTTACCATTAGTCATAGTTATTGCAGGACACCTTATTCAAGCTTGCATCAGCTGACACATGTCTACCTATAGGATCGCAGCACAGTCATAATTCTCTTCCCTAAGGTTCCCTTCATTCAACCTGACTGGATCTGTTTCTGTCATGCCAGCATAAACCTGTACCAGACCAAGTAAAAGCAACACAACGAGCATAAACCTACAAAATCAGTGTGAACCAGCACAAACAATCAGAAGTAGCTGGATCTCTAAGTACAAAGAATCATTCTAGCATTGACAGAAAAATTGATTATTCCTCATGTCATTCCAAATGAAGATATTATGAACATAATGTAAACTAAACATCAGTGGAGCCCGTGACTCTATTACACATGATCTGTCATTTGTTCCACCGAGACTATAAATCATACAGGTTTGGAGGAGTAAATTTTAGAGAGAACTACTCTTCTGTTGAGCTGCTTTACAGCTGAGCTGGAGATTGTTTAATAATTGATGAATTTTGCAGCATTACTACTAATATTTGCACATAACCATCTGTTTGCTAGAGAATGAACATACTGGGCCAGGCTTTGTATTTGGGTTTTTGACTAGGCCGATCAACCCTCTCCAAGTCTTGTTTATGACTCTGGAAATGTTTTCTTTCTTCTTTTCATTAATTTTCATTAAAGCAAAAATCCGTTTAGCTGCCTGCATGTTTATTTTCTTAGTATTTTTCTGAATAATACCCTTTGTGAAGCTGGTGGTTTTGACATTTGTGAAGGTTGTTGGCGGTTAGCGTAGCTGGACAGGATCACGTGGGCTGAGCAGCGGTTCTTCATCTTCATCTTCATCTGCGTGTTTAGCAGAGAGAGAGCAGCGCCAGTGTGATTCCACAGCGTTTAGAGCTCATGGCCTTGTGTGTGTGGGGCGCGCTCTGACTCACTGCCATCCGGCGGCTGGCCAGTCATTTCTCTCAGTGTCTGATGCTTATTGCTAATCATCATCCTCACACACACTGTATCTCCCATCATGTACATCTCTTGGGAATTACTGTACATTAGGAGTGCTGAATCTTTGGGGGGAAGATCGAATGTGTATGCCTGAGTTATAACAAATTCCTGTTTACGTGGCTGCCACAGACACTTGCCTCTACCGGAAAACTCAAGATCTTCAAAAATTAACATCACAAAGGGCTTTTTCGGTCTAACTGAGAAAATTATGTAGTGTTGATTTGGAGTTTGTTAAAAACTACTACATCCTAAAGAAGTAGCTAAAATTTGCAAAAGAAAAAGATTTCAGTGGGTTTTGGATTTTTGCTCCAAAGAGACATTTTGTAGGGTGCTTATGGGTTGTATGTGTCTACCAATTTTGTACATGTACACAAAATCCTAGCCTTTCTCCACTCTCCAGAAAACTATAACAGACATCATTTTGGTGGCACCATTAGCGCAGGTACTGACCAGCGGCCATGATCATGGAGGAGCCTCCTTCCACGCCCAGGATAGGGATGTGCGTCTGCGCTGGAGATGAAGCTTCCAGGATCGCAATGCGATGTGTTGGCCTCCTGGTGTGTGTCATCTCCGAACACCCACGCCTGCAGTGCCAGTGCTCCGTCATCAGGTGCCGGTGCTTTGATGATGCTCTTTGGGTCCGTCGTTGCCTATGGTGAGCATCTCCACATTGGGCGCCAGCGGCATGTGGGGCGAAGTCGCCTCCTTGTCACGCTGCGGCCGGCGGGTGCCACCTCACTGGAGTTTCCCTACCAGCACCACCGCCGCTGATGTCTCAGGCCCTGCAGGCAGCTTGAGAGCGGTGATAATGTCGCCACCGATGATGGGATGTAGTGGGCCGCCCCTCCGCGCCGCTCGCGCGACCGCGGTGGACAGCCAGCGTGCGGGAAAAGAAAGCAGATACACGGCCGGCAGCTGCTGCAGCGGCCAGGCAGGGCCAGTGGCCGAGAGGCGGAGGCCAGCACACATGAAGCCACTACGCCTTTCCTGAGAATTCAGGCAAGCGCCGGTAAATGCAGGCGGACATGATGGAGGCGCGAAACGCAGCAGAAAAACAGATAGAATGAGCTGCAGCTCCTTAGCTGTCTCTAATGCAGATTCTGATCTTGTGCAAAGATGACTCCTTTTTATTGTTCCTGAAGAGGGCAGAGTTAATTCAGTGAGGAGAAAAGGGAAATTTAGTAAGCGAGCACCACCGTTCACAGATTTCACAGCAGTGTGCTAACAAATCAGAAGATACATGGTTTCAGAGGAGAAAGCGGCAGTAGATGTTACATATCATCTTACTTCAAAAGATGTTGGAAATGCAGTGCATTTGGAGCAAAGAGCCTGTTCCTGTAAGAAAACTGAACTTGTCAGAACAAAGCTCACACTGGGCGTCACGTGAGGAGAAGACAGAGAGATGGAAAGACTAAAACCACTGTCAGAAAAACAGTATTATCCCAGAAGTTAAAAATCACACCATGAAATCTGGAAAAAAACTGCTGCAAGATTTAGATGCGTCGTAACAGCTAATATTCAATAAATTTAATGAACAGTTAAAAACCAATCTCAATTATCCCTATGTTAAATATGCACACTCATCCAAGTTATACAGGATGACTAGTTGGCATCTCAATGTGCGTGTGTGTTTGTGTGTGTATATATATATATACAGCTCGTTTAAAGTGAACTGGAGTTAAGAAGTGCTGCAAATCGGTCAGGAGAACTGGCCCCAACTGAGTCTGGTTTTTCTCCCAAAAGTTTTTTCTCCATTCTATATGCATGGGGTTTTGTTTCTTGCGCTGTCATCAAGCTTGCTTGGTTGAGGACGCCAACTTCTAGTGACTATCGTTGAATTGACTAGAACCGTCTCACCATTTAATAAAAATTGGTCCTCGTCACTATATATCCCTGTCATTATACTGTACAGTGCTTTGAGTACAGCCTGTGTTGTTAAAGCGCTATATAAATAAAAATGAAATGAAAAAATGAAATCTCGTATACTGAAAAATGGGAGACAATTACAACAGCAGGCCGAAGGACAGTAACAGATAAACTAGGCCTGGCCTGGCCCAGGAGCCCTGAGGTGTGTTTCAGAGGAAGCGAGAGGGCCGGTGTCTGTGACACATGAATAGTGCAGCAGGCGCTCAGCAGATCAATATTTGATGGGAGGCGTTGCGTCTTCCCCAGCCTGTTGTATGGATGAATAAACTCGCCTAGCGAGCAGAGAAGCGACCGGCATACACACGTTACACAGCGCTCGATGATCTCCGCTGATGGACGGCCTGGGTGATTGCTGAGAGCTGAGCGAGTGACATTGCGGCAGCAGACTAACACAGACTGTGTCTCAGTGTGTCTCAGTCAATGGAAGTCTGTGGGAACCTAAAATGTTCTCTACTGAGCCTTCTTTTGGGTTTTGAAGGACACAATCATACAGGGTGGATGGAGATTAGGGACAAGTAAATGATTACTCTTAGAATGATTTGTGGCGTTTTTGTACTGGGCGTGTGAAGGGAGAAGAAAGAGCTTGTATGATGCAGAGACTGGACACACAGTTCAGAGATCTGGAGTCTGCACTTCTCTTGGCCACTCAGCTTTCCATAGCAAACGCATTAAAAATAGACCTCTCGATAGCAGTTGATGAAAGCCACACACACACACACACACACACACACACACACACACACACACATAGGCTCGCCCCTCTGCAGAAGCAGCTCACGTCACATAATTAGCATAAGAGAGTCCTGTTTATGAGATGAAACACACACACACACACACACACACACACACCGCACTGTAATCAGTGAAATGAGATTGATTGATGCGCTTGCAGATTACAGCTTCAGCTCACTTGGCATGTTTCAGAGCACATTACATGGATGAGGACTGTGTGTGTGTGTGTGTGTGTGTGTTTGAGGAGCCCTGATCAATTCTCGGTGCTGTGATCTCAGGTTGAACACAGATCTTCAGCGCGTTAACACACATCTTAAGTCATTTGTAAGTTAAACCGGAAGTTCCAATGAGGAATAAAACCTGCTCTACAGATTTGGCCAAAATAATAATAATATGAGGAATATTCATACAAACAGCATCACGTCTGATCTGTATGCAGAAACTGAACTCAGGCTCATGTAAATATACAGAGATGATAACCTCGTATAAAATCCCTCCACTTTATGCAAAATGAAGAGTGACTCTCAGGAACAACAGCCAATAGGGAGTGAAGCAGCGGAGCTGAGCGCCTCGAGAGGGTGGCGAGATCCAGAGCTGGAAGTACACCTGTAGCCTCTTTATTTAACACAAGGAGAAATGTTTTGTGCTCTTGACATTAACACGCACATATAAGTGGCTTTGGACTGTAAGTCTCACCTTATTTCAGATGAAAAAGTGAATCATATATTTAAAAAGGTACATATGGGCTAATGGAAAGAAACTGTAAGTCATTACTAGCAGTCTACGCTTTCTCCCGTAAACTCAGGTCAGAAAATCTAGTATCACACGACGCAGGTGAAGAAGCTCATTCTCTGTTGCTCTTTCCAGAACGCAGCTGCTGACTCCATCTGAACCTCTGAGACCATCCCCAGATCTTCAACACCTGAACATCTACTCCACAGAACATCCTCGCCTCGCCTACGGATCACAGCAGAGCCTTACAGAGCACCTGTGAGGGCGCTATCCATCGTCCTGAACACGTCCTTCAGCCGCACGGAGTCTGAAGACTAAATGATGGCAAGATTTTAAAGTATTCATGAGAAACATGAATCTCTGGAGAAGAACGCACTGCTGCAGAAACATCTACTGAACATTTCTGCAGGAGTCCATACTTATCATCTTAACAAAACCACTGGGACACACAATACACAAACGTTTGTTTCTGTGGAATTACATGGGGACTTCTGTATCAGTTTTATACTGACTGAACAAACTATCCTCTAAACCTACCTTACAGAAAACCTTTGTGTATTCTTACACCTTTATTAGGACTGCAGTCTGCTCTCCACAATGCTGAAAATTCCAGGCTCTTTTATCAGCATAAAATAACATGCATACACACACACGCACAACACACTCACACACACGTGACACACACGCGTTTGACACACACTTCACACACGACACTACGCGACACACACGCATACACACACACTCACGCAGGTTACACGCTCACACACACACACACATGGCACACACAAGACACACACACGACTCACACACACACACACTCTCTGCACACACACACACACACACACACACTCACGCGCACACGCTACAAGGCTGTTACAGACACATAAAGCACACACACACACGCACACATTACATACATATACACATACGCACACATGGCTAATGCCACACTACACACACATTATTGACCACACATACTCACATACACATACACACACTGCACACACACATACACACACATACACACATACACACACATACTCACACACATACACACTACATATTAATATTATTACTATTACACGCGCACTATTAATATTATTATACACATACATATTATTACACACTTCACACACATACACACCTCACACACACACACACACACACACACATACACTCACACATACACACACCACACACACACATACACGCGCACTCACACACACACACACACACACACACACACACTCACACACACTAGCACATGGACACACATACACACAATGTACACATGCGTCATGTCAGCATACACACACACTCTGCACACGTGCGGCCGCTAGGTGTGCTGATCATGAGTGCCAATGTGCACATGATGATCTCAAATTAATCTGATCTAACCATACTCATCAGAAATGAGAAATGAACCACAGCACTTCCATCACATACACACACACACACACATGACACACACACTACACACATACACACACAGACACACACACACACACACACAGATCGATGGGTAGTGTAAACAGATAAACACATTAATAGCCGGCCATCTGCTCGCCTACACTGTCTGCCCATGCGCAGCACAGGTCTCTGTGTGTGTGTGTGTGTGTGTGTGTGTGTGATTAATGGGAGTGATGCTAGTACCGTGTGGAGGGTCGGGCTGAGTCACTAAGGCACACTTGTTTCTGCTCATCCTGGCGGCTGCTTTACTCTCCAGCCAAAAAAATGTTTCATTCACATAATTAGCAGAATTACATCCATGATTACAGCAAGACCAAATATTTGAAAACACATTTAATAAAACAGGAGAATTAAAGTCATCATGGACATCCCCACAACACAGCAACTATTGATCAAAGCTTTCATTAAACCACCAGACAAGTGATCACAGGAACATCAGCTGATCTGAGACTGATCATATCCTGAACAATGACTAAAAACTACAAAAATTACTAAAATCCATAGAACAATGACTAAAACTACAAAAATACAAAAATAATCAGAACAATGATTAAAACTACAAAAATAAACTAGAACAATGACTAAAACTACAAAAATGACCAGAACAATAATTAAAACTACAAAAATACAAAAATAACCGTGAACAATGACTACAATTACAACTACAGAGAGACATTACACACACACACACACACACACACTCAGACTAGAATTTTTAAGTATGTTATGAAAGGGACTGAGAAGATCCATATGCAGCACTTTATTAATAAACACAGGATGGATCGGCGGCAAAGACAGGTGTGATGTGGGTAAAATCATGGGAATAAAGAGCAAACGAGGGGTCAGACTGACAGGATAACATCCAGAGGAGCAAAAGTTCAGGCAAAGCGTTGGTCACTCAAAGGGAAAAACTAGGTTAGACGAGGAATTAAGTTCAAAACTCAGCAGAGACTAAATCACTACGGACCTAAAGACACAAGATACACAAGGGGGAGGAGTTAATCAGTTGTCAAGGGAACTAACAAGAGGCAAGGGGCACAGACACTTCTTATAATAAGAGTCTTTGAAGCAAAACAGAGAGAAAGACCGACAGAGGTCACACAAACAGTCCAGCTGGTGAAACTTCCAGAACCAGAACTAAGAATAACCTGGTTTACTCTGGTTCAGTTGATTATACTCTTCTTCTCAGTTAATAAGACTTTATGGTTATACTGATGTTTAGGAGTAATCACGCATCGGTGAGAACCACAGCAGTCGTTCGTTCAGCAGCAGCAAAACAGAACCAGACTTCATAAATGCTGATGAGTTTTGGGTGAACGATTCCTTCACATAAACACACACACACACACTATAATACGCAGTGCTCTGAATGACAGTGGAGTGTGTTTGGAGTTGATGAGATTTGATTCGTGTGAAACTCTGATGAGAGCAGCAGCTTTATCACAGATTATCACAGATTACTGTGTGTGTGTGTGTGTGTGTGTGTGTGTGTGTGTGTGTGTGTGTGGATAGGTGTGTGTGTGTGTGTGGATGGGTGTGTGTGTCAGGTGTGCCATCTTCATTTTTATTAAACATCTACAACCAGAGTCAAAATTCAGCAGCTGATGAAACCCATGAGATGAAATACAGAATAATGAAACAATGCTGAAAGTACTGAAAGAGGCCAACGGCAAGTGTGTGTGTGTGTGTGTGTGTGTGTGTGTGTGTGTGTGTGTCTGTGTGTGTGTGTGTGTGTCTGTGTCTGTGTGTGTGTCTGTGTCTGTGTCTGTGTGTGTGTGTGTGTGTGTGTGTGTGTGTGTGTGTGTGTGTCTGTGTGTGTGTGTGTGTGTGTGTGTGTCTGTGTCTGTGTCTGTGTGTGTATGTGTGTGTGTGTGTGTGTGTGTCTGTGTCTGTGTGTGTGTGTGTGTGTCTCACCTCGTGTGTTTTCAGCCGAACTTTCTACCTCCATCTCAGAAACCACATGATTCTGTAGCGCTCTTACACCTACTGTGTAACACACACAGACATTATTGACATACACACACATACACACACACACACACATCAGCATTAATGGAACACATGTGAAATACTCTAATTCTAAATATAATATAATAA